>NW_015167136.1:0-97870 GCF_001447785.1 Gekko japonicus | reverse complement strand
GCAGGAATGTTTGCCTTTTAGTTTGTTTCCTTAATCTTGTCTTCTCTGAGCTAGGCCCAAAACGAGAAATGAAATCATGCCATTAACTCGGGAGCATCGCTTACCTTTGGAGGTGGGTGTGTCTGGAAATGTCAGTGTTGTGTCTGCCGCTCCAGTCCCCTTTTCAGCTTCTCTTCTGCTCTCGGTTCTTACTTTGAGCAGCTCTTTACCTTGGCCAGAAGTCAAGGCGGTTCTTATTATCAGCGCAACATTCTTGCTTAGGTACTTTGGAAGTTGAGTCAGCCAGGCTGGACTAAGCAAACCAGAAAAAGGGATCAAAGTAACAGGGAAATATGTCAAACAAACAAAACACTGTGATGAAAATGACAATGACATTTAATAAATCTATGAACATCAAATTATATTACAAAGGAAACTTACAAATATTACTAAGGAAATTCTAATATTCTCAAGGAAAAGTCCATCATCCTCAGTTGGGCACCCGGTTATAAACTCATTTCACCCGTCTTCCTCAGGAGTAATCCTATTATGTTGAAAAGTGTCAGCCTCTTGATACAGCTTAACTTCTTTTTTACATTCTTCAAATTTTTACAGCTTAACTTCTTTTTTACTTTCTTCAAATTATCTTCTGGTTCCATTTTCAAATTATTACAGCTTAACTTCTTTTTTACTTTCTTCACACTATCCTGGAACAAACATGGTTATTTAGAATGGAAAGAAACATGAAGCTGAATGGAATATTGTTTTGTTATAATTTTTTTTTTGAAATTAATAATTTTTATCTTACTTCTAGTTACATTTCAAGTGTTTGAATTAGGAGCAAGCCCCCATGTTCTCCTTCCTCCCCTGCAGAGATGTGAAGGCCCGGAAAATAACCGTGTTTTTTTCCCCTGAAGGGAAAAAATGATTATGGAACATTTTATTTTAACGAGCAAGTAAAAATTTCCATAGTCATATTTTATGTTCCTAAAGTAACAGAATGACTTTCAATCTGGAAAAGAAAAAAAGAAGTGCTAATGTAGCATTTTTTTTTTCAATTTTCCCAAAAAATGTCCGTTTTCCTCTGAAAAAGAACCCAGTTTTTTTTCCTGAGCTTCAAAATTTCCGGAAATTTTACATCTCTACTCCCCTGTCCTCTTGAGGCATTTCCCTCAGGTTCCCTTTAGCCGATGGCTTTCAGATCTGCACCGTACCTCCTTTCTAGGCTGTTTCTGCAAACCCCCACCTTGCTCTGCCTTCACATCTGTTCTTTGGGCTCTTGTGGTGACACCACAACAGCTGTGCTTGTGGTTCAGGAAGGCTCACACACTGGCAGACTATAGCCAGCGCGTGTATGTTTCAGGTTCTCCTTTTGGGTTCCTGTAAGATGTTTTCTGAGTACTCTGTTCAGCTAATCTGCCTGGTCTGTTCTTTGATGTGTTGTTCATGTCTCTGTGACCACAGTACCGTGTGCACAAATGGTGCTCTTGCGAAGTCAGTATTTCGTGATCATCTTGAAGCTATATCTGCTGGGGATGGGGGGGGGACACAGATAAGTGGCTGAGTGCTAAAGCAGTAGATCGGACTGCAGAAGTTCCGCCATTGGAGGGATGACATTTTTGGTAATATTCCTCTGCGTACTTTAGAGCAGGGGTCTCCAACATGGTTGGGGAGAGCCAGTTTGGTGTAGTGGCTAAGTGCGCGGACTCTAATCTGGGAGAACCGGGTTTGATTCCCCACTCCTCCACTTGCAGCTGCTGGATGACCTTGGGCAAGCCATAGTTCTGACAAGAGCTGTCCTTGAAAAAAAGCAGTTTCTGTCAGGGCTCTCTCAGCCCTGCCTACCTCACAGGGTGTCTGTTGTGGGGAAGGGAAGGGAAAGGAGTTTGTAAGCCACTCTAAGAATGCTTCAGGTAGTGAAGGGTGGGGTATAAATCCAATCTCTTCTTCTGGTTCCCATGTGCATCACAGGGCCCACTGACCTCTTTCCTCATTCCCGCCAAGCAATGCTCCCTCTAAGCTGTGGAGTCTTGTAAGCAAAAATTCTACTTTGTGAGCTACTGGCATTAAAGTTGTGAGCGAGAAATTTGGTTACTGCATAAATTAGTCTGCTCTGGAGCCATCCCTTCCTGAGCTAAGACAGAAATGATTAATTAACATCACTGAGCACTTTAGTTTTGATAAAATGGTTGGTTTTATGCATTTTAATGTTTTATACTTGGCACATGGTGCCCTTGTTTGTTAGCCACCCTGAACCCGTTCGCGGGGAGGGCGGGATAAAAATATAATAATAAAAAATAAATAAAAATGAAAAATGTGTGAGACGGAGGCTAAAAAACTGTGAGCTAGCTCACACGAACTCAGCTTAGAGGGAACACTGTCACTAGGTGTTTTTAGTGAGTGGGCGGGGCCAGATGTGGCTTTTGCCCAGCAAGGCTTCTGTTTGGCCGTGGGGGATTTGATTGGCTGGCCAGATTTTCTGAAACATTGCTTTGGCCGCAGCTGCCACCACAGCACAAGGAATCCTCACTGTGGCAGCCATTTTGTGGCTGGCTTCGCCTCCTGTGGCAGCCATTTTGTAGTTGTGCTAACTGCACCATGTCAGAGTTCCAAAGATGCCCACAGCCTCTAAAGGGTGGGGGGGTGCCTGATATGAACCTTTCCTGCACGAGGAAAGTAAGCACACCAAGGTGTGGGCCGGGCTGGTGTCCCCCCCCCCGGTGTCTTTTTTCTCTCCTTGCAGGGAGCTATTCGCGTAGGGAATGTCTTCTGTTCTGGATGGGAACCTTGCTTGAGGGCTCTTTTTATTAACTGATTCTTGAGCAGCCATTCATACTGTAAGTGATCACACTCTGCGTGCATATTCCGATGTGGTCTTAATTTCCGGTAGGAGGAGGAAGAGGAACAGCCGCAACCTGCTCAGCCTTCTTTGGCTGTGGAAGAGAAGAAAAAGATTCCCGATCCAGACAGCGATGACGTGTCCGAAGTGGATGCGCGGCACATCATAGAGTGGGTTTTCGTTTTGTTCTTGCCAAGTCCGTGCGTATGCCAGTTAAGCGTCTTTCCAGTTTTTCCTGTTAAGTGTCAGACCGTTTGCAAGGTACAGGCGTACGGAGGTAACCTGTTGAGGGCTGGATGGGAAGCCATTCTTCTTTCGGGGCTGGTAAAGCAAGTTTGTAACAGGAAGAGGAGGTCCTCGCCGTTGCGTTTGCAGGCTTACAAACGCACAAGTGTTGGGTCCAGGAACAGAAAGGTCCAGATTCTACCTAGGCCACCACTGCCCAAGCCGTTTGCCATCTCCTTTGTCTCCTCTCCTGACCCCTTTGGCAGCTTACAGACAATGAGAAGGTTCTCTCCTTTCCCCTTCTGATGGGTGTTGTTCTCTCTCTCCCCATGTGGGCACAGATGTAAGGGGCACATTCCAGTTTCTTGAGGCACCGGCTTTCTGATGTCGCAACAGAGTGGAGTCTCGTCAAAGAAGCTCCTAACCCAGAAAGTACACAATTGTGGCTTCCCGTGCAAGGAAAGGAGGAAGTGTGCAAGCCCAGCAGCAAGATTTGCACTCATCGCGTTGTCTGTCTGGGTGGTTAAGATTTGACTCCAGTAGTGCCTTAGAGAACAATAAGATTTTTGGGGTATGAACTTTAGAGGGGGACAGTATTTGTGAATTTCCTGCATTGTGCAGGGGGGGTTGGACTAGATGACCCTGGAGGTCCCTTCCAACCCTGTGATTCTGTGAGAGTAAAAACCCTCTTCGTCGTGTATCTGACCAAGGGAATTTTGACTCTCAAAAGCTTATACCCCAAAAATCTTTTCGTTTTTTTAGTCCAGTGGCACCTCTAAAGACCAACAAAGTTTAATTCTGGGTATAAGCTTTCGTGTGCATGCACGTACAGGTCTTAAAGGCACCAGTGGACCCAAATTTTACTTTGTTGTATTGCTTCAGACTAACGTGGCTACCCACCTGAACCCAGAAATCTTTGTTGCTGTCTAAGGATGCAACTCTAGATATTCTCCTGCAGTCGAACACAGCTACCCTCTGAACCTGTCTGGATAGTTCTGTGTGCTGGTTTTTTGGACCCTGCTAAACCCTGCCAGTTGATTTCCCAGTGAGACCAAACACACAAGGCAAACTCCTTCGATCTGAGGTGTCTGGTGGCTTCTGAAACTCGTGCCCAGAACTTAACCTTGGCTGCCAGTCAGAAACAAAGAAGAAGGTTTAAGAGCTTTCACGGGGAAAACGAGGTTGCTTTCACTCTTGCTTTGGTCAAGCCTCAGGCTAGAGGGTTGAAGATGAGTTGCTGGAGGCCAGAAATGGAAAAGCCTTGCCTTAAAAAAACAAAACAAAAACATCTCTGTTCAAATTCTCTCCCTAGGAATGCTAAAGGATGTTGATGATGAGTATGGAGTGTCCCAAGCCCTTGCAAGGGGGCTGCAGTCTTATTATGCGGTGGCCCACGCAGTCACTGAAAGGGTGGACAAGCAGTCCTCACTCATGGTGAACGGTGTCCTCAAACAGTACCAGGTGAGAGAGGCAGGGAGGGGGAAGGGCCTCAGCTTCCGAACAGACCTGACCTGCGCCCTGTTAGAATGCGGGGAGGGGTCGTTGGGAGAGTGGCAGTTTTGCATGCAGAGGGGAATTCAGGCGGCAGAGCAGGGCGTGTCCCTCCTTAGCAGTCTGAGGTGCCGCTGCCAGGGCGAGGGGGCAGTTCTGCTCTAAACGGAACGGTGGGCAACCTGGTATTTGTTTGTTTCAATTTATATTCCACCCTCCCCGCAAGCGGGCTCAGGGCAGATCACAAAATAGATTCCAAAACACATTGGATATAATATTGAAGAATAATTAAAAGCAATTCAAAAACGACATAAATTAAAACAGACCGCACTGTTTGTCTATGTGCAAAGTTTCCAAGCTGGTGCCGTTTGGGTCTCTAAGATCTTCTTAATCTGGGGCAATGCTCCCTCTAAGCTGTGGAGTCTTGTGAGCAAAGATTCTACTTTGTGAACTACCGGCATTAAAGTTGAGAGCCAGCGATTTGGCTGCATCAGTTTGCTCTGGAGCCCTCCTTCCTGAGCTAAGGCAAAAATGTGTGAGCCAGAGGCTAAAAAACGGTGAGCTAGCTCACACTAACTCAGCTTAGAGGGAACACTGATCTGGGACACATAGAAGTGGTGAATTTCAGGAGGGGAGGTCGGGATTTTTATTAGATGCCCGCTGTCTCAGCCAAAGGTCTGGCGGAACAGCTCCGTTTTACAGGCCCTGCGGAACAGTAATAAGTCCTGCAAGGCCCTGATCTCACAGGAGTGTCTGTTCCACACCAGACCAGAGCCAGGACAGAAAAGGCCCTGGCCGAGGCTAAGCGAATGTCCCTTGGGCCCGAGATAACCAGCAGTTCTTGGCCGGCAGAGTGCAAGGCTCTCCAGGGCACGTATGGGGAAAGGGCGGTCCCTCGGGTATGTCAGTCCCAGGCCACGCAAGGCTTTCAAGGTCAATACCAGTACCTTGAAACGGATCCGGTACTCAATCGGTAGCCGGTGCAATTGGTGTAGCGCCGGCCGGAATGCGTGCCCGCTCAGGCAACACAGTCAGCAGGTGCGCCGCCGCATTTTGCACTAGCTGGAGTTTCCGGATCAGCCACCAGGGCAAGCCCGTGTAAAGCGAGTTACAACAATTGAGCCTGGAAATGACCATTGCATAGGCCACTGTGGCCAAGTCTGGGGGGGGGGGGGTAAGTAGCCTGCTGCCTGATCTGCCAGAGATGACAAGAGGCAGACCTGGCCACCGTGGTGACCCCGGGCCTCCGTAGAGAGCGAGGCATCCAGGACCCACCCCCAGGCTCCTCACCTTCTGGACTGGCACAAGTGATGCGCCATCCAAGGTGGGCAGCCTGATTCCCAATTCAGCTCCTCCCCCCCCCCTTCGCTCAGGTACAGAACCTTGCTAAGTGTGCGGACTCTAATCTGGGAGGACTGGGTTTGATTCCCCACTCCACCGCTCACAGCTGCTGGATGACCTTGGGCAAGCTATAGTCCTGACCAGAGCTGTCCTTGAAAGGGCAGTTCTCGAAAGAGCTCTCTCAGCCCCACCGACCTCACAGGGTGTCTGTTGTGGGGAGGGGAAGGGGAAGGAGTTTGTGAGCCGCTCTGAGACTCCCTTGGGTAGTGAAGGGCAGGTATAAATCCAATCTCTTCTTCTTTGTCTTCGTTGGATTTAAGTTTCAACCGGCTCTGCTGCAACCACCCAACCGTGGCCTCCAACTCAGATTTTCTGGGGTGGAGTCCGGGGAGTCTTCCATCAACAGATAGAGCTGGGTGTCATCTGCATACTGACGACACCCCAGCCCAAACCCCTGTACCAGCTGGGCAAGGGGACGCTTGTAGCTTCACACAATGTGCTTGCTGCACTGTGCAGTGTGGCTCTAAACCGTGCTTTATGGAAGTAAGTATTGACACTCTCTTCTACCAGGCGTAACGCGCCCGTGTTCCCTTTCCTCTTCCCCTAGATCAAAGGCTTGGAGTGGCTGGTATCCTTGTACAATAATAACCTAAACGGAATCCTGGCGGACGAAATGGGTCTGGGCAAGACGATCCAGACCATCGCTTTAATTACATACCTCATGGAGCACAAACGTATTAACGGACCCTTCCTCATTATAGTACCTCTGTCGTAAGTATTCTTTCTGGGCTCCTTAGGCGCTTGAGTCTGCAAAGGTTTGGGTTCGCACATACAAACACCGGCCATGTGTGTGAAAGGGTGTCACAGATGGCTTGGAATACTCCTGCTGCGACCCTCTGAGCTGAACAAACGGCTGCCGGTTGAGTGCAATGCTCCCTCTGAGCTGTGGAGCCTTGTGAGCAAGGATTCTACTTTGTGAGCTACCGGCATTAAAGTTGTGAGCGAGCGATTTGGCTGCTGCATACATTAGTTTACTCCGGAGCCCTCCTTCCTGAGCGAGGACCAAAATGTGTGAGCTAGAGGCTAAAAAACTGTGAGCTGGCTCACACTGACTCAGCTTAGAGGCAACACTGGATCTTTGACGTGGTCTCTGTGCTTCACACCCATGGGGTCTAGTGTACACGCGCTGGATCGATCGGTGTTGTAGCCACCTCTTTAACGGATTTTCACGCCCAGACCCCGGGCATGCGCAGGAACCCCACCATGCATGCCCAGAGGGGAGGGTGCGGACATCCCGCAAGTTCCTTTCCTACCACCGCGTTGGAAAGACCTTTCTTTCGTCGGTCTGATCGGTTCGCTATTTTTGGCCTTTGCCTCACGGCTCTTCGGATTTTTCCCTCACTTTTCGTCCTTTTTCTTACTATTTCCTTGTTTGTTCTTTATAGAATTAAAAAAAAAACCTGTTTTTTGTTGAGGGGGAAGTGTGGGTTTACCTCAGTCTGGCCTTTGGCCACCCCCAACCCCTTCTTCTTCTCTCTTTTTACTTCGTTTATGGAGAAGAAGTGGGGATTTTTCAATCGCTGCAAGGGTTGCGGCAGTAAACTTGCTCCACCTCACCATCACACCCTTTGCCTTTTCTGTTTGGGGAACTTTCACCGACCAGAATCTTGTCGGCTCTGTGCCAGCTTTTTCGAACCAGACAAGAAAAAAACCGAGCTGCGCGTCTTAAAGTAGTGCTACTTGAGTCGGCTTTAAATCCTCCCTCAGCGATGGATTCAGACAGACCATCCACGTCGACGGCTCCGCATCGAGGCCTTCCTCCGACATCGGCCAATCGACGTCGAAGCCTCCGGCATCGAAGGCACAATCTTCCACTCCGGTGAAGAAGCCGAAGGCCAGTAAGGAGCATAAGTCCGCAAAAAGAAAGGGCCCCCCTAAGTCCCTAAAAGCGGCGAAAAAGGGAGAGAAAGCAGTGTCTGCACTGGGTAATGCCCCTAACGTGCTATCCGCTCCAACGGCTGTATCGGCATCGGAGACCCATGCCCCTCCACCAATACCGACCATCCAACTCTTGGACTCTCCTATACACCAACTTGAGCGTCCCTACTCCGATATCGAGACAGTGGAGCTCCTTAGTCGCCCTCCGGGCGCAGAGCGTCCAACGAGACGTGATTGTCAACTGTTTGTCTCCTATGCGCCAGCAAGGCTAGGGACACGCATCACGGCTCAGCGTTTATCAAAGTGGATTGCAGGTCTCATCCGCCTCTACTACCTTATCTCCAAGCAGCCATTGCCTGGCCCTATCAGGGCTCATTCCACCAGAGCTGTTGCAGCCTCAACTGCCTTCCTCCAGGGAGTTCCCCTAACTGACATTTACAGAGCCGCTACGTGGGCTACGCCTAACACATTCATAAGGCACTAAGCCCTAGACGTCCGTAAGAACTCTAGTACCAACATGGGACGTCACATCTTATCTTCGGCTACGCAGTAAGGACCTGCCAGCACCCTCCTCCAGGTAGGCCACTGCTCGCTAATCTCCCATGGGTGTGAAGCACAGAGACCACGTCAAAGATAAACAGGTTGCTTACCTGTAACTGATGATCTTCGAGTGGTCATCTGTGTATTCACACCACCCGCCCTCCTTCCCCGCTGCTGTCAGCTTCTACATTTTCCATAAGGGTTGATTCACGGCGGTTCGAAGGAACTGGCATGATGTCCGCGCCCACCCCTCTGGGCATGCGTGGTGGGGTTCCTGCGCATGCCCGAGGTCTGGGCGCAAAAATCCGTTAAGAGCTTGCTACAATGCCGATCGATCCAGCGCATGCGCACTGAATCCCATGGGTGTGAATGCACAGATGACCACTCGAAGATCATCAGTTAGAGGTAAGCAACCTGTTTTTATCTTGCTCTTACTGCATTGATTTCTACTTTTATAATTCCATTTCCTGTGCTGTTTATCACATATCAGGTCTGACACCTTTTTGTTAAACACTGCTTCCAATTTTTGTGATCTGAGTCCTATTGCGTTGTTTGTTGGATGCATTGTGCTGTTTGACAGCATTGTTTTGCCGTGTGCAAAGTGGTGCACATTGGAGCCAAAAACCCTAAATATAAATACGTATTGATGGGGTCCGAACTGGCAGAGACTGACCAAGAGAGAGATCTTGGAGTCATAGTGGATAACTCAATGAAAATGTCGAGACACTGTGCGACTGCAATAAAAAAGGACAACACTATGCTGGGGATTATTAGGAAGGGAATTGAAAACAAATCCGCCAATATCATCATGCCCCGGCATAAATCGATGGTGTGGCCTCATTTGGAGTACTGTGTACAGTTCTGGTCACCACCAGTGTTCCCTCTAAGCTGAGTCAGTGTGAGCTAGCTCACGGTTTTTTAGCCTCCAGCTCTCACATTTTTGTCTTAGCTCTGGAAGGATGGCTCCAGAGCAAACTTAATTTATGCAGTAGCCAAATCGCGTGTTCACTAATGCCAGTAGCTCACAAAGTAGACTTTTTGCTCACTAGACACCACAGCTTAGAGGGAGCAATGGTCACCACGCCTCAAAAAGGATATTATAGCTCTGGAAAAAGTGCAGGAAAGGGCAACTAGAATGATCAAAGGGTTGGAACACTTTCCCTATGAGGAAAGGTTAAAACGCTTGGGGCTCTTTAGCTTGGAGAAATGACAGCTGAGGGGTGACATGATCGAGGTTTATAAGATTATGCATGGGATAGAGCAGGTAGAGAAAAGTACTTTTCTCCCTTTCTCACAATACAAGAACTCCTTGTGGGCACTCCATGAATTTGCTGAGCGGTCGGGTTAGAACAGATAAAAGGAAGTCCTTCTTTACCCAAAGAGTGATGAACACATGGAATTCACTGCCACAGGAAGTGGTGGCGGCTACAAGCATGGGCGGCTTCAAGAGAGAATTAGATAAGCATCTGGAGCAGAGGTCCATCGGTGGCTATTAGCCACAAGGTATAGATAGGAACTCTCAGTCTGGGGCAAGTGATGCTCTGTCTTCTTGGTGCTTGGGGGGGGGGACAGTGGGAGGGCTTCTAGTGCCCTGGCCCCACTGCTGGACCTCCTGATGGCACCTGGTATTTCTGGCCACTGTGTGACACAGAGTGTTGGACTAGATGGGCCATTGGCCTGATCCAACATTGGCTTCTCTGATGTTCTTATGTACTCTGGGTAATCTGCCTTGAGTTTCAATGAGAAAGGCAGGCAACAAATTGAGTAAATAGGTAAATAAATGATGGCCAAAAGACGGGCATGATGAAGGAGGTGTTTAGTGGCACGTCTGGTAGCAGTTAGTCTTCTGCAGGCAAGGAATGAGTTCAGACAACCCATTCCATTCTTGGTACCTATGCAATGGGGGTTGGTTTAAATCAGGTGGGCACAACCAATGCTCCCTCTAAGCTGCAGCATCTTGTGAGCAAGAATTGTACTTTGTGAGCTCCTGGCATTAAAGTTGTGAGGGAGCGATTGGGCTGCCGTATAAATCAGTTTGCTCTGGAGCCCTCCTTCCTGAGCTAAGATGAAAATGTGTAAGCCGGAGGCTAAAAAACTGTGAGTTAGCTCACACTAACTCATCTTAGAGGGAACACTGGCCAAACTGCTGTGATATGGGAAATGTACACGTAAGCTATGGGGAGCTTGTCTGCCATGTGTTTCCTCCAGAGTTTTTAATCATCTGTACCTCACAAGAATTGAGTTTTATGTACTGTTTGGAAACGCAGATTAAATGAGTTTTGGGACGAGCAAACGGCTGCTTGAAAAAATCAGTAATCTGGCTTTCCAAAATTAGTGCTGCTTACTGAATCCACCACTGTTCAAATCACTGCCGTCTTACCTGGATGTAAATTTGTAATGTTCTTCTGAAATGTACAGTGCATTTGAAAAGCTGGCCTGTGCAGCATTGTTGTTCTTTAGGTGGCCTGTCTGCATATCGTGGCTCCCTGCCTTTCAGACAGGTTGGCTGATACCTTTTTGGTGTAACAGGTAGGCTACACAAAGTGAAGAGTTTTCACTGATGGTTTTCACTGTTGTTGGTTTTTTTCCCCTTCCGTTCTAGAACTCTATCAAATTGGGCATATGAATTTGATAAATGGGCTCCTTCTGTGGTGAAGGTCTCATACAAGGCAAGTATTGCTGTTCAGACTTCCATTTTAAAATTTAATGTAACATTTTGTCACCATTGGAGCAAAGAAGAAGAAGAGATTGGATTTATACCCCACCCTTCACTCGGAGTCTCAGAGCAGTTTACAAACTCCTTTCCCCTCCCCACAACAGACACCCTGTGAGCAATGCTCCCTCTGAAGCTGTGGAGTCTTGTGAGCAAAAATTCTACTTTATGAGCTACTGGTATTAAAGTTGTGAGTGAACGATTTGGCTGCTGCATGAATTAGTTTGCTCTGGAGCCCTCCTGGGCTAAGACAAAAATGTGTAAGCCGGAGGCTAAAAAACTGTGAGTTAGCTCACACTAACTTAGCTTAGAGGAAACACTGCCTGTGAGGTCGGTGAGACTGAGAGAGCTCTGACAGAAACGGCTCTTTTTCAAGAACACCTCTGACAGAACTATGGCTTGCCCAAGGTCATCCAGCAGCTGCGAGTGGAGGAGTGGGGAACTAATCAAACCCGGTTCTCCCAGATTAGAGTCCGCACACTTAACCACGACACCAAACTGGACTGGATTTATACCCCACCCTTCACTCCCCGAAGGAGTCTCAGAGCAGCTTGCAATCTCCTTTCCCTTCCCCTCCCCACAACAGACACCCTGTGAGGTCGGTGGGGCTGAGAGAACTCTTTCGAGGACTGCTTGTGAGAGAACAGCTCTGAGAAAACTTGTGACTGGCCCAAAGTCACACCAGCAGCTGCATGTGGAGGAGTGGGGAATCAAACCCGGTTCTCCCAGATTAGAGTCCACCACTCTTGACCACTATGCCAAATTGGCGCTCACTGGCGTCCCCGGGTCAGTTAAGAACCCCTGCCAAAAACACAGACTCCTCGGACCCTGGTAGAAGGCCAGATCTCAGTGTCTTCCTTGTTGGATGTCATTCAGGAATGACTGTGATGTAATCCGAGGGGAGGGAACATTCGCCTATTGTCTGGTCTGATCTTGGCCGTTAATCTTAGAGCCGCAGCCTAGCAGAGCTCCAAGTCTGGTAGAACAGTTCTCTGCAGGGCAGCTTCCGGCGTACCTTGGGATGTAGCAGTAAGTCAAGACTTGCAAACATAGTCGAGTCCTCGATCTGTAATCCAGCATTGCAAACAGATAAACAATAAGGCGTAGGACGCGCTGATGTGCGTGGGGTGTCTAGCTCTTGAATGCTAGAGCATTGATGCGAGATGCCTTCACCCAAGGCACTGGCTGATTAGCGGAAGACAATATGAAATTCAGTCTCTGCTGTCATTCTTAGTCAGCCCCCTGGGCTCCCTGCCCTGTCATCACCCCATTGTTCTTATGCCCCTGTGTTGTGCCCCATGGCTCTTCCTCCCCCCCCACCGCCACTCCTCCATGTTTACTCAAGTTCAGCCCACAGCCTACTTCATCCACCCCTTGAATTATCTTTTGTCTCAGCTAGCCTTCCTAATATCCCTGTCTCTCTCCCCTGAGAGACCCAGTTTGGTGTAGTGGTTAGGAGCATGGACTCTAATCTTGAAGAACTGGGTTTGATTCCCCACTCTTCCACATGCAGCTGCTGGCATGACCTTGGGTCAGTCACAAGTTCAGAGCAGCTCTCTCAGAGCTCTCTCAGCCCCACCTACCTCACAGGGTGTCTGTTGTGGGGAGGGGAAGGGAAAGGAGATTGTAAACTGCTCTGAGACACCTTCGGGTAGTGAAGGACGGGGTATAAACCCAGGTTATCTCTCTATCTCTCTCTCTCTCTCTCTCTCTCTCTCGTCCTTGCGTGTCATGTGGTTTATTCATGTGGTCTATTCATGTGGTCTCACTAACCTCTTAGTGTTCTTTGAGGGGTTGAACAAACATGTGGACAGGGGGAACCCAATAGATATTGTTTACCTTGACTTCCAGAAAGCTTTTCATAAAGTTCCTCATCAAAGGCTCCTAAGTAAGCTCAAAAATCACGGGATAAAAGGAGCTTTTGTGGATCAAAAACTGGCTAATTAATAGGAAACAGAGAGTGAGTATAAATGGGCAATTTTCTCAGTGGAGGGTGGTAAGCAGTGGGGTACCACAGGGATCAGTACTCGGTCCGATGCTTTTTAACTTGTTCATTAATGATTTGGAGTTGGGAGTAAGCAGTGAAATGGCTAAATTTGCGGATGATTAAAGAAAGTTGTTCAGGGTGGTGAAAACCAGTGAGGATTGTGAGGCACTTCAAAGGGATCTGTCGAGGATGGGCGAGTGGGCGTCAACGTGGCAAATGGGATACATTGTGGCCAAGTGCAAGGTGATGCACATTGGAGCCAAAAATCCTAAATATAAATACATGTTGATGGGGTCCGAACTGGTAGAGACTGACCAAGAGAGAGATCTTGGAGTCGTAGTAGATAACTCACTGAAAATGTAGAGACAGTGTGCAACTGCAGTAAAAAAGGCCAATGCTATGCTGGGGATTATTAGGAAGGGTATTGAAAACAGATCAGCCAATATAATGCCCCTATATAAATCAGTGGTGCAACCTCATTCGGAATACTGTATACAGTTCTGGTCACCACACCTCAAAAAGGATATTATAGCTTTGGAAAAAGTGCAGAAAAGGGCAACTAGAATGATCAAAGGGTTGGAACACTTTCCCTATGAAGAAAGGTTAAAGCGCTTGGGGTTCTTTAGCTTGGAGAAACGACGACTGAGGGGTGACATGCTTGAGGTTTATAAGATTATGCATGGGATAGAACAGGTAGAGAAAGAGATACTTTTCTCCCTTTCTCACAATACAAGACCTCCTTGTGGACACTCAATGAAATTACTGAGCTGTCGGATTAGAACGGATCAAAGAAAGTCCTTCTTCGCCCAAAGAGTGATAAACACATGGAATTCACTGCCACTGGAGGTGGTGGCGGCTACAAGCATTGACGGCTTCAACATGGCATTAGATAAGCATATGGAGCAGAGGTCCATCAGTGGCTATTAGCCACAGGGTATAGATAATTACTCTGGGGCAAGTGATGCACTGCATTCTTGGTGCTTGGGGGGGGGGCAACAGTGGGAGGGCTTCTAGTGTCCTGGCCCCACTGCTGGACCTCCTGATGGCACCTGGTATATTTTGCCACTGTGTGACAGAATGTTGGACTGGATGGGCCATTGGCCTGATCCAACATTGGCTTCTTTTATGTTCTTATGACTCCCTCCTCCCCATTTGTCATTGTCTTATTAGCTGTTGCACATTTTCCGGGTTGTATGGCTGTGGTCTTGGCATTGTAGGACCTGACGTTTTGCCAGCAGCTGTGACTGGCATCCTCAGAGGTATAACACAGAAAGATGGAGTACTCTCTGTGTCTAGGTGAGAAGAAGAATGGTAGGCAGGTAATTTATATCTACTCAGGAAGAGGGGGTGGGGCTGAGTAGATATAAATTTCCCCAGGCTGTGAACATGCTAATGGAGGAGCTTTCCTGAGGAGGTTCTTTTGTATATGGATTGTTTCCTGAGGAGGTTTCCATGTACAAAAGAGTCTTATTTATTTATTTATTATTTATTTATTATTTCGATTTATATCCCGCCTTGCCACAGAGCTGGTTCAAGGTGGCTAACAACATTAAAACATTAAAACAATAAATACATTAAAATACAGAGTAAATGCAAACAACAACCACTAACCGTGCCAATGATGATGTTGATAATAATAATGATGGCGGCGTACAATATACAGACAATGGCATTAACCGATCGGTGTTTCATACGGGCCGAGATGTGTTCTGGCGGCCCGTTTGTGTGGGCCGAGATGTGTTCTGGAGGCCCGTTCGTCCGTGGCGCATTCACCAGTGGCCACTCTTCAGCGGCGGCCCCTAATCGAACGCCTGGCAGAAGAGCTCCGTTTTACAGGCCCTGCAGAACTGTAAAAGGTCCCGCAGGGCCCTGATGTTATCCGGGAGCTCATTCCGCCAGCATGGAGCCACTGCTGAAAAGGCCCTGGCTCTAGTGGCAGTCAACTTGACGTCTCTCGGGCCAGGAAGAGTCAGCTGGTTCTGCGTTCCTGACCTCAGTGCTCTTTGGGGCACAAGAAAGCTCCTCCATTAGCATATTCACAGCCTGGGAAACTCCTACAAGATCATGACTCAGCCCTACCCCACCTTCCTGAGTAGATCTAAATCACCTGCCTACCATTGTCTTCTCACCTTGACACAGAGAGTGCTCCATCTTTCTGTGTTATACCTCTGAGGATGCCAGTCACAGCTGCTGGCGAAACCTCAGGTCCTACAATGCAAAAACCACGGCCATAAGGCCCAGAAAATCTACAGCAACTAATGAACTCCAGCCATGAAAGCCTTCGACAACATTTTGTTCCCCTGTACCTTCTGCCCTTTTCCTCCGGCTTCCCTCTCTTACATTTCCTATTTCTCAGTCCATCACCAGCTCCTGAGCCCTCTCTTGGGACTCTCTGCACCATAGGGAAGCTAACTGCTCAGCCTGTCCCCCGAAGCTGCCGCTCTCTCTCCTGGAAAGGATTTTAATCTCAACCCCACTGATAGAATCATAGAACGTTAGAGTTGGAAGGGACCTTCAAGGTCATCTAGTCCAACAACCCCCTGCACTCTGCAGGAGCAGAGCCGAAAGATAGCCCTACAACATACCCAAAAGATGGCCGTCCAGCCTCCTCCGCTTGGAAACATCCAGCGAAGGAGCCTCCACCCCCTCCTGAGGCAGTCCATTCCACTGCTCAACCACCCTTACAGTAAGGAAGTTTCTCCTGATATTTAGCCGGTATCGACTCCCTTGTCATTCCCACCCACCAGATCTAGTCTTGCAATCTGGAGCAAGAGGGAAGAGATCCGGTCCATCTTCAACATGACAGCTCTTCAGAAGACTGCAATCATGTCCCCTCTAAGCCTTCTCTTTCCCAGGCTAAACAGACCCAACTCTTTCAGCCTTTCCTCATAAGACTTGGATTCCAACCCTCTCGCCATCCTGGTTGCCCTCTTCTGGACACGCTCGAGCGTGATTGTTTCCCTTCCCTCACAGAAGTTGGGTCACAGACAGTTTGGTTTTGCTGATGAGCCAGTTGCGTGAATTGGGTGTCAGAGTATTGGCTGCCAAATCCAAAACACCATCTGGTAATTCATTCCTAAGAGCTCTGCTGAGTTTCTCCTATTTCTTTTTTGTTAGGGCTCTCCAGCTGCAAGGCGGGCATTCGTACCTCAGCTTCGAAGTGGAAAATTCAACGTCTTGCTCACTACGTATGAATATATCATCAAAGATAAGCACATTCTTGCCAAGGTGAGGCTTCTCGGCTATCGGCTTCCTTCTGGGTCGCTGCTTTTTAATGTTTCCATGTTGTTGAAAGAAATCAAGAGGGGGTATCTTGCCAGAAATATTTTAACTGGCAGCTGTCCCGAGATCCAACGAGTTGTATTGGGCTTCTATATACGTTAGAAATGCAGATAAATCAAGTGGGGTGTGTGTGTCATGGCTCAGTGGCAGAGCCTCTGCTCGGCATGCAGAAGGTCCCTGGTTCGATCCCCGGCATCTCCAGTTAAAAGGAGCAGGCAGGAGGTGATGAGAAAGACCATGACCTGAGACCCTGGAGAGCCACTGCCTGTCAAAGTAGTCAATACCAGCCAATGTTTGATAGAGCAGTGGTCTGACTTAGCAGAAGGCAGCTTCGTGTATTTATTTGTAGCATTTCTTTGTTTCCTCAATAATAGAGTAGATTCAGGATGGACACACAGAGAGAGATTAAAATGGGGAATGCACTGCCCGAGGATGTAGTGATGGCCACATGCATAGATGGCTTTAACAGGGGATTAGACAGATTCATGGAGAAGAGGTCTGTAACGATTCCTTGTTTATATGTGTGTGTGTCTTTAAAAGTTTGGATGCATAGCTGTATGAAAGTCTAGTGTGGTTGAAACAGGCAAGTGGTGTGATTGGTGAGTGACAGAGAGGGGGAGGGGTTTTGGAAGTGATGCTGTGTGGATGATATTTATGTCTGTCAAGAGTGACCGTTAGTGAGATGACTGTTGAGAAAGACAGTTAAGTCAGTTAAGTTAAGTGCTGTCTCTGAGTGGAAGGAGACTCATCCCTGTGTGGGATAATTTGGTTCTGTGTAGTAAAAGAGTTCAGCTATGTATGAGAGAGAAGAAGCTTCCCTGTGTGGGTTGTTAAGTTCTATGTCTTAGAGTTGAATAAGACAGTTGATAAATTAAGTGCATTCTGAAGTCTGAAGGAGAGAAACAGTGAACTTGCATGACCTTGAGTTTATGTTACAAAGTTGCTTGAAACCTCCCTGTCAGTAAAGGAGAAGCTTGTGAGAGACACCAAGCAATGGTTCAAATCATTCCCAGTACTGTTTACATGTTCTCGTTTTTACGCTTTATTTAAATAAATGTTATTTCATTCAAGTATACCAGCTCTGGAAAGAATATTCCTCAGACCACATAGACCTTCGTGAACGCCTAAACCCTCGGTATACCTACCCATTGATAGATAATATATTATAAAGGTTTGGAAAGCCTTATAAATTTCCTGGTGGCAGCCGTATTACCCAGTAGAGAAAAACCTAAAGAACACTTTTAAAGGGAAACCAGACCTCCCCAAATAAGGGGTCGTCACAAGGTCCATTAGAGGCTACTAGTCTTGGATACTAAAGGGAACCTCCACATACTGAGGTAGTCAAGCTCTGAATCCAGGTGCCAGGAGGCAACATCAGGGGAAAGCCTCGTCCTTTATGTCCTGTTGTTAGACCTCCAGAGGGACTGGCTGGCCGCTGTGTGAGATAGGATGCTGGACTAGATGGACCTTCACTGGTCTGACCCAGCAGGGCTCTTCTGGTGTCCTTATCAGGGGAAGGCCTCGGCCTCTCTGCCCTGTTGCTGGCCCTCCAGAGGAACTGGCTGGCCCCCGTATGAGACGGGATGCTGGACTAGGTGGACCACTGGTCTGATTCAGCAGGGGCCTTATGTTTTCCTAATTTTGTCCTTGAAAATGTAAGAATAGAGCAAAACATGCCTGCCTGCCTCCCCCAGTGATTGTCCTTTGCGACAGATTTGAGAGAGGTGGCCATTTTCGTCTACTACAGCCAATATTACAGATGGAATCCAAGTTGGCAGCGATCCCCACCCACTCTGGATGGATGATTTACTCTCTTGGCAACGCACAGCCTGCTGTGCCAGTTCCGCTTCCCGCTGCTTGAAGCCCTGCCTGTAAATCACCCTGTCTGTCAGCTGAATCCGGAACGCTTAATGCATCTGGCAGAAGTCTGCTTAAGATGCCGCAAGACATTGTTCTTTTGAGAAGGGTTCTCAAATGGGTACTGGAACGGCTCCAAGCGGCTCTTCAGTCCCTTCCCGTCTTTCATTAGAGCTAAATTGGATGCTGGCCTCACTTACTCACTCCCAGTGGGAGTGCCCGTGTGCATACGGAAACCTGATAGAGCCAAGCGTGTGAGCGGCAAGGCCGTACGAGGCTGGGAGGTGGGCATTTACCGGCGCTCCCCCCTTTGTTCTTGGCTGCAGTAACCAGAAAGAGGCCGCCGTGTGCTGCAGTGATGGTGGAGGAACGTGCCGTCAGGGCACAGCTGACTTTACGGCGATCCCCATGGGCCTATTCAAGGCAGCAGACATTCAGAGGCGGTTGGCCATGGCCTGCCCCTGCGTCACGACGCTGGTATTCCTTGGAGGCCCCCCATCCAAATAGTAGCCAGGACTGGTCCTGCTTAGCTTCCGAGGTCTGACGAGATCGGGCTATCCAGTTGTCACGGCTCGGGGGGGGGGGGGGTCACCTGACGCTGCCACCACTCTGGCTTTAGGATCCCTTGAGAAGGCCCAGAGCAGCCTCCCAAGACCTTCAGGCCTCCCTTATTGGGCCGAATAATAACATGAGGACCAGGCAGAGTAAACAACAAATAAGAGGTTTATTTTTATAGGAGGTCGGTCAAATATGTGAAATGGTGCAAGAACAGCAGCAATAAGGAGGTGAAGAGAAAAGAGACCAAATGCCCGAACGCGACTAGACTCACAGTCCCTCGCTCATTGTCTCAGTGGGGCCTGAGTCTGCTCACCCTTCCTCTCAGGGTGAGGGTCTCTCCCAGCAGCAGCCTTCCCTCTGGCCCTGCTCTCTTGGAAGAAAGAATAGCTCTCCTTCTGTACCAGCTCTTTTGTTATAAGTCCCCTTCCTCTATGATTGGCTAAAATTGGCGCCAAAACCTCTCAGGGACTTCTGGGAGTTGTAGGCCTGGCCTTCTCCCACCGCTGCTCAGGCTTCCTGGGCCTGCTAGGCCTTTACTTGCGCAGCCCAGATCATGACCTCAGGTCAGGGCAGTAGCAGCCTTTAATTCACAGACTAGCTGAAGTCACAGAGACAGTCTTTCAGCCCAGACATCACAGCCTGCTTGGCTTCCTCTCCCTTGCCTCCCTTCTGCCATGTGGCACGCCTCTTTCACCTGCTAGCCCCACCTGTGGGTTGAGGTTGCCCCTCTCCCTTGACAGCCTCGCTTCATCCTCGCAGAGGGCAGGGCTTCTCTTCCCACTTTCACACCTGAGACTCATTGCCAGCCTCGGTCTGCCCAGTTGCCTGGTTCCCATCCTGCGGGTGAGTTTCCCTCTGGGGTTGCGGTTGTTTTCTCTGCTGTGACCCCTTTCTTCCTGGTTGGCCCTTCAGGCACCCTCCTGCAACACAGTGCAAAAGACACACACATACAAACACAGAACATCTTTTTCTCCTATGACCCTGTAGGTCTGACTTCACAGATGGCCGCTTGGGTGTACGTAAAAGGGAAGCAGCCTCTTCTTCCCGTGCTATTTTACTGTTGAGCCGCAAGATCTCGGGGCACGGGTGGACCGAAAGTTAAATACGGACGGCTTCAAAAGGGAATTAGATAAGCATATGGAGCAGAGGTCCATCAGTGGCTATTAGCCACAAGGTATAGATAGGGGCTCTGGGGCAAGTGATGTTCTGTCTTCTTGGTGCTTGGGGGTGGGGGGCAACAGTGGGAGGGCTTCTAATGTCCTGGCCCCACTGGTGGACCTCCTGATGGCACTGGTATTTCTGGCCACCGTGTGATACAGAGTGTTGGACTGGATGGGCCTTTGGCCTGATCCAACATTGGCATCTTTTATGTTCTTATGTACGAGTGGCAAATGTGACGCAGTAACAAAAAAGGCTAATGCGATCTTGAGGTGTATCGACAGAGGCATCACATCCAAATCGCAAGATGTGGTAGTCCCACTGTGCACTGTGTTGGTCAGGCCACACCTGGAGTCTTGTGTGCAGTTCTGGAGGCCTCCCTTCAAAACAGATGTGGACAGAATGGAGCGGGTGCAGAGGAGAGTGATGAGGACGATCGGGGGCCTGGAGACCAAGAAGCCCTATGAGGAAAGGCTTGGGAATGTTCAGTCTAGAGAAGAGGAGGTTGAGGGAGGGCAGAATCGCCCTCTTTAAATATTGGAAGGGCTGCCCCTTAGAGGAGGGCAGGGAGCTGTTCCTGTTGGCGGCAGAAGGCAGGACTCGCAAGAATGGGTTTAAATTAAGGGCAGGAAGGTACCGGCTGGATATTAGGAAAAACGTTTTTACAGTAAACGTTGTTCCAACAGTGGGATCAGCTGCCTCTGGAGGGGGTGAGCTCCCCCTCCCTGGCAGTCTTCAAGTAGTGGCTGGACAAACACTTGTCAGAAATGTTCTAGGTTGATCCTGCATTGAGCAGGGGGATGGTTGGTCTAGATGGCCTGTAGGACCACTTCCAGTTCTGTGATTCTATGATTCTATATTCTTATTTCCAGTTGAAAGCTTAATACCCGTGCACAGGAGAGAGATCCTTACTAAAACTTTTCTCCAATGGGTAGAATTCATCCCTGTTCTAACCCAGATTTGGTTGCTCTCCTGGATCTTCAGATTCGTTGGAAGTACATGATTGTCGACGAAGGTCACAGAATGAAGAATCACCACTGCAAGCTCACCCAGGTCCTGAACACGCACTACGTAGCCCCGCGTCGCTTGCTGCTGACGGGGACCCCACTACAGAACAAGCTGCCGGAGCTGTGGGCTCTGCTCAACTTCCTCCTTCCGACCATCTTCAAGAGCTGTAGCACATTTGAACAGTGGTTTAACGCTCCGTTTGCCATGACTGGAGAAAAGGTAGGCGTGGGGGAAAGTGCTGGACCACTCTGTTTACAAGAGTCACACGCTTCTGCAGAGCTCCCAGTGTAGCTAAATTGTCAACGGCACCACACTCCCAGCGTCGTGAGCATTCGGCTGTGAACTCAAGAGTTCGTTTACCTTCATGCTAAAACTGGCATAGAAAAAGTGTGCTTTTTATCAAAAGAGAAGAGCAAGAGTCCAGTAGCAACTTAAAGACATAACAAAATTTGTGGCAGTGTAGGCGCTTTGTTTATTTATTTGATTTATACCCCGCCAAGACAGGCTCAGGGCGGCTTACAGTAAAACTGAACGAGTTTAAAACCATTAAAACTACGAAACAATTCCACAGTGCTATATAAAGGAATATATGAAGGAATGTATATATAAAGGAAGGAGCTGCGGTGGCTCAAGTGGTTAATACGCTGAACTGCAGCATGTGGAAGGTCGGTAGTTCAGCAGTTCGAGACCCGAGTTGCCGCATGACGGAGTGAGCTCCCGTCTCTAGTTCTAGCTCCTGCCAACCTAGCTGTTTGAAAGCAAGAAATTGCAAGTAGATAAATAGGTACCACTTTGGTGGGAAGGGAACAGCGTTCCGTGCACCTTGGTGTTTAGTCATGCCGGCCACATGACCACGGAAACGTCTTCGGACAGCGCTGGCTCTTCAGCTTTGAAACGGAGATGAGTCGGACTCGACTGGAGTCGGACTCGACTGGCTTTCGAGCAAGGGAACCTTTACCTTTATCTATATAAATATTACATGAGTCAGAGCCACTGTTTTTCAGAAATTTACCAGCAGGGCTTAATGTTTAACTTCCTAATGGAATGAAGGTAACTGAGCAGAGAACCCTGAAACAGGAGGCCAAGAGATTTGACCAGCCATAGGAATTCTCAGGTTCTTGATAAAGGTGAGGAGCAAAATGTGTGCATTTTTAACGCCGAGGTCCCTGTGATTCTGAGACAGTTCTTGTTTTCTACGCAGATGACGCTGAAGAAGTGAGCAGGAACTCACGAAAGCCCCTACACCTGCCCACAAGTGTTGTTAGTCTTCAAAGTGCTCCTGGACTCTTGCTGTTTTCTACTGCTACAGGCAGACTAACACGGCTACCCATCTTGATCTTTTATCAAAAGAGATCAAGTTGGTATTAAAGTGTATGCCAAAGCAGGGTGCTGTTATGGTAAACCTAGTCATAACTTCTTAAGCCCAATGCCCTCTTCCACTGTGGTGTCCAAGGCAGTAATTACTGCCAGGGCTGTACAAAGCACGCAGTAGCTGGAAATGCTTCCACCTGAAATGCTGTGCCGGTCCTGAGGAGGCCGTGTTTTTTCAGCAATCAAAGCAAACAGTGTTGCCGCGGGGGAAATGTGGGTCAATGCATCCATCACTGTTTGAGGTACCGGTGCAAGTATTGGGCCCACTTTGTTGCGTGATGCTTGTTTCATCCCTGGGAGCTAACAACACACACACACTTCTTACTCCAGCCTTTTAAAAAACGGGGTATGTTATTTTGAGATCTTGCCCCTTCAAAGGGAGTACTTTTGTCGGTATTCTAAAACTTTGCAAAACTTTAAATCTGGTCATCAGCAGCCGCTCTGCCCTTCCCCACCGTCTCTGCCCAGTGCCAAGGCTCTTTCCGCTTGTTGTGAGTGGACTGTGCCAACTGTCTTGGGCAGAGGTCCCCAACACGGTGCCCATGAGCACCTGGGCGCCCTCTAGGCATTTTTTCAGAAAGTGGGCAGGGCCAGCTGTGGTTTTGCCCAGCAAGGCTTCTGATTGGCCATTGGAGCTCTGAGTGGCATTGCAGATTTTGTAAAAATGTTACCTTGGCAGCAGCCATCACCAAAGCAAAAGGGTTTTCAATGAGTGACTGGAAGTAAGTTGTGGTCACTCTGCCTCCTGCAGCAGCCATTCTGTGGCTGTGTCCAGCATGCTATGTTGAAATTCCAAAGGTGCCTGCTCAATCCTAGGTTCAGTCCCTGGTATCTCCAGTTAAGGAAGCCGGAAAGGGCCTTTTCCCCGCCTGAAGCCCTGGCAGAGGATGTTGAGCTGGATGGACCAGTGGCCCGGCTCCGCCTTAGGGGCCTCGGTGTGCTGAGATGCGAGCCGACAGGCGCCGCTTCTCTGCCGTGAAACTGTTTTGTGCCATCGTTTGTAGTGGGATGAATTCTTTTGTCTTACTTATGTTCTTATGAGGTCCATCAGTGGCTATTAGCCACAAGGTATAGCTAGGGGCTCTGGGGCAAGTGATGCTCTGTCTTCTTGGTGCTTGGGGGGGGGGTCAACAGTGGAAGGGCTTCTAATGTCCTGGCCCCACTGCTGTACCTCCTGATGGCACTGGTATTTCTGGCCACTGTGTGACACAGAGTGTTGGACTGGATGGGCCTTTGGCCTGATCCAACATTGGCGTCTCTTATGTTCTTATGTACTGATCAGACGTCTTCGGGTGTCCTTAGACATTTTAATAACTGGCGTTTCTCTGAACACTTGGGCCAAAACAGGTGGATTTGAATGAAGAAGAGACGATCCTGATCATCCGTCGCTTGCACAAAGTGCTGCGTCCCTTCTTGCTAAGAAGGTTAAAGAAGGAAGTGGAAGCACAGCTGCCTGAAAAGGTGACCCTTACGAGGAAACCTGATTTCCAGTTCTTACTGGGACTTCTCTCGTCACGCTGGGAAAATAGCATTTGGCTTGTGAGCGGTCAGAATAGGATTGTTACCACTTCACGTATTTTGTAGGAGACAGTTTTTGCTGGAGATGGTTTATCAAGGAAAGTGTTTAGAAGTTCAGGGTGCGATTGTGGGCAAGGACCATGGATTCTGCATACTGCAGGTCCCCAGATTTAACACACCTGCATGCTGCAGGTCCCCAGATTTAACCTCTGATGTCTGCAGGTTTGGGTTTTTTTTTAAAGCCCTTGTATAGCTGGGCTAGGAAGAAACCTTTTCCTGACATTCCAGAGAGAAAACGCCAGTCGAAAGTGGTGTGGTGGTGAAAAGTGCCATCAAGCGGCAGCCAACTTACTGGGTTTTCAAGGCAAGAGGCAAACAGGAAGTGGGTTTGCCACTGCCTGCCTCTGCATAGCAACCCTGGACTTTCTTAGTGGTCTCCTACTTAATTATCATGTGGCATTGTGTGTAGAATAGCCAGGAGATCCTAAGATTGTCCGGCATCCAGAAGTCCTAGCTCCTTCAGCATTGTGCACCACTAGGTGGCGAGCTAGACTTGTTTTTAAGGCAAGAGATGTTTCAGAGGTGGTTTGCCCTTGCCTGCCTCCGTATCACAACCCCGGTATTCCTTTGAGGCTGCCCTTCCAAATACTAGCCAGGGCCGACCCTGCTTAGTTTCCAAGATCTGACGGGAATGGGCTAGCCTGGTCTCCAGTCCAAGTACTAATGAGGGCTTGACCCTCTTAGCTTCTGAGATTTCACAGATTCAGGCTAGCCTGCGCAATCTTGGTCAAGGTGAGAGGCAAACGGGGGTGGTTTGTCATTATCTGCCTCTGTGTAGCAACTCTAGACTTCCTCGGTGGTCTCCCATCCAAATGCTAACCAGTTTGGGTTTTTTTTTTCAGAGTAAGTTTTATTAAGTTTTTAGAACACACAAAGATGGGGGCAGGGGGCAGGGGAAGGAACACAAATAATAAGACTTCTGCATATAACTTTTCTCTGCTTGTCATTTCGTATTATACAGAGATCGACTGTGAAGTGTTAAACGTTCATAAAAGCCTCTTGATATTATAGTATTAAGGAGTTTGGTGTGGTGGTTAGGAGCGCGGACTCTAATCTGGGAGAACCGTGTTTGATTCCCCACTCCTCCACTTGCAGCTGCTGGATGACCTTGGGCAAGCCGTAGCTCTGTCAGAGGTGTTCTTGAAAAAGAGCGTTTCTGTCAGAGCTCTCTCAGCCCCACCTACCTCACAGGGTGTCTGTTGTGGGGAGGGGGAGGGAAAGGAGTTTGTAAGCTGCTCTGAGACTCCCTTGGGTAGTGACGGGCGGGGTATAAATCCAATCTCCTTCCTCCTCTTCTTCCTCATGGGGTGTCTGTTGTGGGGAGGGGAAGGGAAAGGAGTTTGTAAGCCGCTCTGAGACTCCTTTGGGTAGTGAAGGGCGGGGTATACATCCAATCTCCTCTTCTTCTTTGTATTTCTCTCTTATCCAATTATAAAATGGAGTCCGTAGTCCAACAAAATCTTCCTTCATTTGCCCTTTTAACATCAAATGCTAACCAGTGTTGACCCTGCTTAGCTTCCGAGATCTGATGAAATGAGGCTAGCCTGGAATGTCCAGACCAGGACCCAATCAAAATAGTCGAGACTAAATTGGCCAGTATTCTGACCTGGAGAAGGAAATGGCAACCCACTCCAGTATCTTTGCCAAGAAAACCCCATGGACAGTAACAAAAGGCTAAAAGATATGACGCCGGAAGATGAGCCCCTCAGGTCGGAAGGTGTCCAATATGCTACTGAGGAAGAGCAGAGGGCAAGTACAAGTAACCCCAGAAAGAGTGAAGCGGCTGGGCCAAAGCCGAAAGGACGCTCAGTTGCGGATGTGTCTGATGGTGAAAGTCCGATGCTGCAAAGAACAATATTGCATAGGAACCTGGAATCTATGAATCAAGGTAAGCTTGACGTGGTCAAAAATGAGATGGCAAGACTGAACATTGATATCTTAGGAATCAGTGAACTTAAGTGGACAGGAATGGGCGAATTTAACTCAGAAGACCATTATATCTACTACTGTGGCCAGGAATCTCGTAGAAAAAATGGTGTGGCCTTTATAGTCAACAAGAGAGTGCAAAAGGCAGTACTAAAGTCAAATCTCAAAAATGACAGAATGATTTCGGTCCGATTCCAAGGCCAACCATTCATCATCACAGTAATCCAAGTCTATGCCCTAACCACTGATGCAGAAGAGGCTGAACTGGACCAGTTCTATGAAGACCTACAACACCTCATAGAACTAATACCAAAAAATGATGTCCTCATCATCATAGGGGACTGGAATGCTAAAGTAGGAAGTGAAAAGGTAACTGGAATAACAGACAAGTTTGGCCTTGGAAAGCAAAATGAAGCAGGGCAAAGGTTAACAGAGTTTTGTCAAGAGAACACACTGGTCATAGCGAACACCCTTTTCCAACAACCTAAGAGGCGACTCTACACATGGACATCACCAGATGGGCAACACCGAAATCAGATTGACTATATAATTTGCAGTCAAAGATGGAGAAGCTCTATCCAGTCAGTAAAAACAAGACCTGGAGCTGACTGTGGTTCAGATCATGAGCTACTCATTGCAAAATTCAGACTTAAACTGAAGAAAATCGGGAAAACCATGAGGCCATTCAGGTTTGACCTAGATCACATCCCTGATGAATATACAGTAGAGGTGAAGAATAGATTCAAGGGTCTGGATTTGATAGATAGAGTGCCTGAAGAACTATGGACGGAGGTTCGTGACATTGTACAGGAGGCAGCAATCACCACCATCCCAAAGAAAAAGAAATGTAAGAAAGCAAAGTGGCTTTCTGATGAGGCTTTACAAATAGCAGAGGAAAGAAGGAAAGCGAAAGGCAAAGGCGAAAAGGAAAGATTTACCCAACTGAACGCAGATTTCCAGAGAACAGCAAGGAGAGATAAGGAGGCCTTCCTGAATGAACAGTGCAAAGTAATAGAAGAAAACAATAGAATGGGAAGGACTAGAGATCTCTTCAAGAAAATTGGAGAAATCAAGGGAGCGTTCCATGCAAAGCTGGCCATGATAAAGGACAAAAACGGTAGGGACCTAACAGAAGCAGAAGAGATTAGGAAAAGATGGCAAGAATACACAGAAGAACTATACAAGAAAGACCTCGATGTCCTTGACAACCACGACGGTATAATCACTGACCTCGAGCCAGACATCCTGGAATGTGAAGTTAAATGGGCCTTAGAAAGCATTACTAACAACAAAGCTAGTGGAGGTGATGGTATTCCAGCTGAGCTATTCAAAGTCTTAGAAGATGATGCTGTTAAAGTTCTGCACTCCATTTGCCAGCAAATTTGGAAAACGCAACAGTGGCCACAGGATTGGAAAAGATCAGTATACATTCCAATCCCAAAGAAGGGCAATGCCAAGGAATGTTCAAACTATCGCACAATTGCACTCATATCACACGCTAGCAAGGTCATGCTCAAGATCCTACAAGCTAGGCTTCAACAGTACGTGGATAGAGAACTACCAGAAGTACAAGCTGGGTTTCGAAGAGGTAGAGGAACTAGAGATCAAATTTCCAACATTCGCTGGATTATGGAGAAAGCAAGAGAGTACCAGAAAAATATCTACTTCTGCTTCATTGACTATGCTAAAGCTTTTGACTGTGTGGATCACAACAAACTATGGCAGGTCCTTAAAGAGATGGGAGTACCAGACCACCTCACATGTCTCTTGAGAAACCTGTATAAGGGCCAAGAAGCGACAGTTAGAACTGGATATGGAACAACTGATTGGTTTAGCATAGGAAAAGGAGTACGACAAGGATGTATATTGTCGCCTTGCTTATTTAATATATATGCAGAGTACATCATGCGAAATGCTGGCCTGGATGAATCACAAGCGGGAATTAAGATTGCTGGGGAAAAGATCAACAACCTCAGATATGCAGACGATACCACTCTGATGGCAGAAAGTGAAGAGGACCTCAAGAGCCTCTTGCTCAGGGTAAAAGAGGAGAGCGCAAAAGTGGGCTTGAAGCTCAACATCAAAAAAACTAAGATCATGGCATCCGGCCCCATCACTCCTTGGCAAATAGAAGGGGAAGTCGTGGAAGTAGTGACAGACTTCACGTTCCTGGGATCCCAGATCACCGCAGACTGTGACAGCAGCCATGAAATTAAAAGACGCCTGCTCCTTGGGAGGAAAGCGATGGCGAACCTAAACAGCATGATAAAAAGTATTTATATGAATATAAAATATTTAAAATATAAATTTAAAATATAAAAACCAATACAACAAGCTTAGAAATGCAACAAGTCTCTAGGATAAAGATTTTTTGGCACTTTATCTGCTGTGATCATGTAATTCCAAGAACGGGTGCCAAATCACTAGAATTTTATCCTTCACATTATCAATTTGGGCATTCTTGTAGGCAATCTTTTCCATGACATAAAATTGCCAGATCTTATCATACCATAGAGTAGGGGGTAGATTATTTTTCCAATTCATGGCAATTGGGGATCTGGCAGCTGCCAACAGAAAGTCACTTAACTTTTCTATGTGGAGCTGCAGAAAGTGGAGATAAGAAGGTATAGAAACGACTCGACAGGCGGAAGGCCCACAGTCCCCCTTCACGCGGAATGTGAGTTCCCTGACCTTTATAGTTCTAGGCCCCACGTGGAACGTGGCTCTACCGTTTTGGGATTCTACTTCAGTTGTCCATAAGTGGCTTCTATGCTTCAGAAGGAACCCACGTATTGGGCATGGACTGACGCTGCACAGAGCTCTTGGCTGCTTCTCATTGCCTGGTCCAGGGAAGTTTACTTGAGGGAAGAACCGCACTGGGTCCAGTTGTTCACGGACATCAAAGTGACTTCACTGTAATGAGTTGGTGGTTTCAGTCAAAACATCCAGAGGAGGACATCATTTTTTTTGTGTTAGTTCTAGGAGGTGTTGTAGGTCTTCATTGAACCGGTCCAGTTCAGCCTCTTCTGCATCAGTGGTTGGGGCATAGACTTGGATTACTGTGATGTTGAATGGTTTGCCTTGGAATCGGACCAAAATCATGCTGTCGTTTTTGAGATTGTATCCCAGTACTGACTTTTGCACTCTCTTGTTGACTATAAAGGCCACGCCATTTTTTCTACGAGATTCCTGGCCACAGTAGTAGATATAATGGTCTTCTGAGTTAAATTCACCCATTCCTGTCCACTTTAGTTCATTGATTCCTAAGATATCAATGTTCAGTCTTGCCATCTCATTTTTGACCACGTCAAGCTTACGTTAATTCATAGATCTTACATTCCAGGTTCCTATGCAGTATTGTTCTTTGCAGCATCGGACTTTCCTTTCACCATCAGACACATCCACAACTGAGCGTCCTTTCGGCTTTGGCCCAGCCGCTTCACTCTTTCTGGGGTTACTTGTACTTGCCCTCTGCTCTTCCTCAGTAGCATATTGGAGATAATGAAACTGAAGCTCAAATACTTTGGCGACCAAAATGAGAAGGGAGCACTCACTGGAGAAGGCCCTGATGCTGGAAAAGATTGAAGGTCAAAGAAGACGTGGACGGCCAAGGATGAGATGGTTAGACGGTGTCATAGATGCAACGAACATGAAACTGAGCAAACTTCAGAGGACGGCGGAAGACAGGAAGGCCTGGCGTGATCTTGTCCATGGGGTCGCGAAGAGTCGGACTCGACTGTGCGACTGAACAACAGCAACATCCAGAGGAGTCCCCACGCAGCCCTTTTTGGAAAAAGCCAATGAAACAAGCATGTCTTGATGTCAACGTATCTATATCCTTGTAGGAAGAGCTAACAGTACTACAAATACCCACGTTGCATGGGGGACACGGGTCCTCAATTATGTATGGAAGGCCCCTGATGGATGGAATGGTGGTCTTCTCCGACTGTATTTCGAAGTGAATGCAGAAAGTCAACAGAATCAGAAGGATTGCCACAGAAAAGAAGTTACGTACATCTCAGGGACCTCTCTGAGGCTCTAATTAAGCCATGAGGGGAAATAATTATTTCCAGGTTGCCTGGGGCTTCAGGCGTAGGTGTGGGGAAACTATTTACTCCACACTGTTTACCAGCATTCTTGCAGTCATCTCACAAACTGTGCTGGGGTCAAGGTAGTCTATAAGAACCTTCTGATAGAACAGTGCTGTCTGTTGAGGCTGTGATCTCCAGATCCCATCGTATCCGTCGACAAAGGCTACCATGTCAGACGGAGAAGACGATCCCCAGGGCCGATCAGCCAGAACAACCAATGGTGCCTTGCGCCCGGCAACTGCTGACTCACCGAGTGGGTTATCCACTAGATTTTATGGTGACAGTCAGGGGTCATTTCGTAGAAAAAGAGGTGCCGGAGCTCATTAGCATAACTCATCGGCATAACTTAGTTGCATATGCCACACCCCCGGACATCACCAGAAGTGTGTCAGGAGGCAATACCCACCGCTCAGGCTCCACTGGACTCTTTTGGATGGCTAGCTATTGGGGAGGAGGGAGAGCTTGTCCCTGAAGGTGGGCCGGGGGGGGGGGCTCTGCAGCTTACCTGGCTGCTTCTTGCTCCTTGTGGCCCGACTGAGGGCTGCTGGGAGCAGGGGGTGGGGCTTGTTGCATGTGCCCGCCCCCTGGGCTCCTTACTGTCGGAGCTCCGCTCCCGTGCGCTCTCACAGGAAATGACCCCTGGTGACAGTATTGAAAACCTGCCCAATTTGAACAACGGTCATCCAGCTCAGAAATGGTGGTAGGCAAAGGGTCAAAAACTGGTTCAAACACTATTCACTTATGCAGCCTCTGGAACTCATACTTTTACCAATCATTTAACTACCCTTTTTCTGTTTAAGTGCTCAGATAGTTGCCAGATTCCTCACTTAGGAAAGTAACTATCATATTATGTAATAGTAGCTAACCAGGTAAGATTTAAAAAACCATTCACGAAATAGAAATAACACTGTGTGTGTGTGTGTTTATGCATGGGCAATTTAAAAAAAAGGCAAATAGGAAAGAATTTCAGAACACTAAAACGTACAATAGGCCTCCAGCCTATCAAGTCGAAAGCTAAGCGTAGCTCTCTATCTGTAAAGTTTTGCACACTTACTGTGTCTTCCTCTGGGGTTCTTGAGATTGAATCTTTCCAGAAGAGGAATCTCCAAAAAGCATCCAGAGGAGGAGTATCAAGGAGAAAAGGGGAAATACAATCGTGCTGAAAAGACGAGAATGAAATCAGAAAGAAGCCAGAGCAGTAACACGGTGCAAGCAGTGAGAAAGGAATGAAGGAAGGGGAAGAGAACTTGAAGGAAGAAAGGTCTATGACCTTCAAGAGAAGGAAGTCTGCACAATTATGCATTCTGCTCTGATCTTCTTTGTCCTCTTTTTCGATGATCCAGAGGCATTCCCTCCCGTCGTTCAGAGAAATGACAAAATGTTCCTGGTTCATCCAGTTATCACAATTTATTATCCAGTTATTTTCTTGACTCGTATCTTCCAAGAAAGCTCCCTTCCTTGTCAATCTCATTCTCATCAAAGGATCTCTTTTAATTGCCTGTCCCGTCTTCGTCACCACCCAGATGGGTATGCAAGGCTGCTTTGATTCATTATACAGTCAACTTTCTGCTGCTCTTCATGATCTTTATGCCGGCAGATGAGGAGAATGTGCCACTTCGGTCCTCTCATCAGCCAAGCTACTGGATTACTCCCCTAAAGTGGCCTGCGCCACACTTCCTGGTTCCTGAGATCATGTGATTCGGCTGCTTCCATTTGCATATGATTCTTTTTTTTTTTTAATATATATTTTTATTGGGTTTTTTAAACACAAATATACCAACCACCAAAACCACCACACATCTAACTCATTATACATAATTTCTTCCAGACAGCATCCTATTCACCTAACAAGTACATTTCTTTACTTTCAGCATCCAATAATTACATTATTTATGGTACTCTTTCCTTCTTTTCTCGGGACAGACCTCTAACTCTTAATCGTTATTTCCAATTTTCTAATAATCATTATAAATCTATCTTGCTTAATTTACTCCATTCTTTTAACGCCATCCTACATGATTAACAAACTATCAGTGCCTTTTTGTAAATATATTCATATATATTTTTTCGTATATATTCCTTACCATATTTCATACCTTCCAAATCATTTCTTAAACAATCCTCCCAGGCATATTCAAGCATGCTCTATTTCATTTTATCAATCAAAGTATAATATATAGTTTATAAAAAAAATATAAACACTTGTAGATAAATTAAAACATTTTCTATCACGGGTCTAGTTGCTTTCATTTTTCCAATCACAAAATATTTCCACAAAAATTAATTCATTCAGAAGATCAGCATAAAAAAACAAACAAACAAACAAAACAGAATCTTGACTGGTATATATAAATTACTTCATTTAAATATCTGTCAATCATTCTTATCATTTAATTCCAGATGTCTCTAGATCTTAACATTTAAAAGTTAATTTTCCCCTGGTACAGTACACATGTCCTACGTTCAATATTTATATTCCTAATCTTCATAAGTATCAATATCCCATATATATGTCTAAGCATCCATATCCCATGTTCTCAATCTCCATAAACATCAATGTATTATACCATTTATTTTGTATTGCCTTCTATATATCAGTAATGTCTCTAGCCACTGTAACTTATCCACATGTTCTCTCCCTTTACACCAGTGGTAATTTTTTTCCGATCTCCCTTCTATGTTTTTTAACGTCTCTTGATTTCCTGTCTTCCTGATCTTTTGCCTCTTACATAAAGTTCTCTTCTTTTTCCGCTTTCTTTTCACTTTACTCCTTTTCCTTTCTCCTTTCGTCTTTCCTTTTCTCGAGTCATTTCCATTATTTAAATCCTCGTCTCGTTTTCGCTCCGCTGTGTCTGATAATTCCATCTTTTCAGTTCCCATCTCAAACTCCATTATCTGTTCCTTGTTCTCCTGTTTCAGGCTATTTTCTTCCGCAGTTTCAGTGTGCTCCAGAGGCATAGAGGGTCCATACCAATTTGCATATGTCGTTTTAAATCCCTCTTTAATGCCTTCCTGAATTCCTTCTACCATCGCCTTTAGAAACTGTTCAAACATTTCTCCAATCAGTTCCATTTGTCCCTCATCCATCTTTTCTACCCTCTATTTATATTTCACAGTTCCAGTCTCAAGGGTCTCATCCCGGAAAATTCCTTTCCCCTCAGAAAACCAATACAAGAATATGTTAATACTTAGCTGAACGTTTTCTGGCCGCTTTTTTTTACGATTAAGCCAGTCCAATCTGGGGATCCTCTCCACACAAAGACACTTGTTGCTGAATTTTTCTTCGTTGCTGCTGGTTATAATCCACATTTATAAGTTAAAAACGAGCGGATGGTCGTTTCTCGCGAACATGGCCGCCATGCTCTCTGTTACTCGCCTCAGCTTCGGAGCTTTTCCGGGCACCTCCCCCGCCCTGCCAGTTGCGGGAAAGGGCCGAAAGAACGCCCCCTGCTCCAGCCCCCACCATCAGGAGGCTGGTCGAGCTCCCCCGAATCTCGGGGGGCTCAAATAAAGCAAAAACAGATCGGTCGGGGACGGAGCGCATCTCGCTCCCCCCCGACCGTCGAAACGCCGTACCGGAAGTCCCCCATTTGCATATGATTCTTCTTCTCCATCATAACTGGTCCCGTAAGAGACCAGACACAAAAATCTTCAGGATAGTTAGGCTGGACTTCCTGGGTTTCAGAGACCAGGTCCGGTGGCAAGAGTAACTTTTACAAACAGGATCCAAACCAGTACAAGTCCAAAATAATTATATCAGCAAGCCTTTTGAAGGCCAGAAGGCTCAGTATCCTGTTTCTTCAAGGATACTATTTTACATTTGTGGAGAAACTGCAGTAGACACCTGCTCTCTAACCGAGGCTGATCTTCCTGTTTCTAAAGCACCAGAGACTAATGTGATTTAGTGTAATTTCTATTGTAACTTTACAAGTGGTCTGGAGCCTTTGCCATATAAGGAAAAGGTTTTCCTTCCCCCATGGAAACAAAAATAAAATGAGAACAATGATGATATCCCCTTTAAGGGTGTTTCCCCTGGCAGACTACGGCTCTGAAGCACTTGAAAGCAAAGAAATCTTCAGCATTCTGGGACCACAAAATTATTTTAATGCATGGATGTTCAGGAGATAACCTCTCTCTCTCTCTCTTTTCTCGCAACAGGTGGAGTATGTGATTAAATGTGACATGTCTGCGTTGCAGAGGGTACTCTATAGGCACATGCAGGCCAAGGGAGTTCTGCTTACGGATGGATCGGAGAAAGATAAAAAGGTTTGGACATTAGACTTCCTACTTGCATGCAATGGGGGTGGGTTCGGGTCTCTTCCTGTTGGGTCCTGAGGGTTTTTTTTAGTTTGTTGTCGAAGGCTTTCACGGCCGGAGTTCATTAGTTGTTGTAGATATTCCGGGCTGTATGGCCGTGGTCTTGGCATTGTAGGACCTGACGTTTCGCCAGCAGCTGTGACTGGCATCCTCAGAGGTAAAACACAGAAAGATGGAGTACTCTCTGTGTCAGTGTGGGAAGAAAAATGGTAGGCAGGTAATTTATATCTACTCAGGAAGGTGAGGTAGGGCTGAATCATTATCTTGTAGGCGTTCCCCAGGCTGTGACACGCTAATGGAGGAGCTTTCCTGAGGGAGGTTCTTTTGCATGTGGATGGGCTGTTGAAATTCTAATCTTATCTGTAGTGCTGTTTTTCAGGACAGGAAACTATGCCCTGTTTATTTTTTAAACTCTTTTCTTTCCTGTTGAAATTGTGTTTATGTTTATGAATTTCAATGGCTTCCCTGTGTAATCTAACATGGTAATTGGATGTGTCGTCCAGCATTTTTAGTCTTCCATGAAAACACTACTGCCAGTGCTTACAGCATTTGTGTGTGGGGGGAATAAGCTAGCATTTTATTTATTTATTTATTTATTTATTTATTCGATTTGCTATCCCGCCCTAACCCCTAAGGGTCTCTGGGCGGCTTACAGAGAGTGCTAATCACATTTACAGAATCTAACCTAGGGCCACAGACATACAGGGGTGGTGACTACCCTACCAGGCACCCTTTTTGCGGCGGATCTTCGGTTGTTATCTTGTTCTTGCGGGCGATAGTCAGCGGCTTCCTTTCTGGTGCTGGTCTTTGGAGTTCCCTTCTTCTGGCTGTAGCGATTCCATTTCCGGGCCAGGACCACTCGCACTTCCGCGCATGCTACGCTGCGGCCTCTGTCCCGATGAGGCTCCGGCCTGCTGCGTTGCTCCGCCTCCGCGCCAGTTGGTCCGTCCTCCTTCGCTCGCTCGCTCCTTGCCTTGCCAGCCACCATTTTCTCCGTCGCCACTGCTTCGCTTCGCCGCTTGCCACTCACCGCTGCAACACAGGGACGGGTGCCCCCCCGCTCTAGTAGCAGGTACCCATCTAATCGCCCTTTAACGGGCTTTCGCGTCACTGGGTGGGCTGCTATTTTAATGACAGAAGAGCTGGATTCGAGTCCAGTAGAACTTTGGAGACCAACAAGATTTTCGGGGCATGAGTTTTTTGAGTCAAAGCTCCCTTCGTCAGGTAAAAGTCAGAATGGAGGTCCCTGAGTCCTCGGATCGCAGTCAGAAGGTGGGAGAGGTATTGCTCAGGATGCAAAGGAGCATTGTACCTCCTGTGGCCTGACCAGCATGGCTAGCCTCCTGAAACAGGGTTAGGGCAATCCTGCATCTTTTGCAGTAGCCTCATGTGGAGCAGACAGACTCATGCAGGAGAGGGCAACTCGAATGCTAAAAGGGTTGGAACACTTTCCCTATGAGGAAAGGTTAAAGGGTTTGGGGCTCTTTAGCTTGGAGAAACAACGATTGAGGGGTGACATGATCAAGGTTTATAAGATTATGCATGGGATAGAGCAGGTGGAGAAAGAAGTACTTTTCTCCCTTTCTCACCATACAAGAACTCGCGGGCACTCCATGAAATTGCTGAGCAGTTGGGTCAGAACGGATAAAAGGAAATCTTTCTTCACCCAAAGAGTGATTAACACGTGGAATTCACTGCCACAGGAGGGGGTGGTGGCTACAAGCATGGACGGCTTCAAGAGGGAATTGGATAAGCAGATGGAGCAGAGGTCCATCAGTGGCTATTAGCCACAAGGTATAGCTAGGAACTCTCGGTCTGGGGCAAGGGATGCTCTGTATTCTTGGTGCTTGTGGGGGGGGGGGTGCCACAGTGGGAGGGCTTCTAGTGTCCTGGCCCCACTGCTGGACCTCCTGATGGCACCTGGTATTTTTGGCCACTGTGTGACAGAGAGTTGGACTGGATGGGCCATTGGCCTGATCCAGCATTGGCTTCTCTTGTGTTCTTATAAGAGGGAACTGGATAAGTATATGGAGCAGAGGTCCATCAGTGACTCTTAGCCACAAGGGATAGATAGGAACTCTCAGTCTGGGACAAGTGATGCTCTGTATTCTTGGTGCTGGGGGGGGGGGCACAGTGGGAGGGCTTCTAGTGTCCTGGCCCCACTGGTGGACCTCCCGATGGAACCTGGTATTTCTGGCCCCTGTGTGACAGATTGCTGGACTGGATGGACCATTGGCCTGATCCAACATTGACTTCTCTGATGTTCTTATGTCTGGGACAAGTGATGCTCTGTATTCTTGGTGCCTGGAGGGGCAACAGTGGGAGGGCTTCTAGTGTCCTGGCCCCACCGCTGGACCTCCTGAGGATCACCTGGTATTTTTGGCCACTGAGTGACACAGAGTGTTGGACTGGATGGGCCATTGGCCTGATCCAGCATTGGCTTCTCTGATGTTCTTATGCCTTACCATTGCTCTCCTCCAGAGGAAGGCAGACTTTACGCTTTGGGGACCTTTCAGGTTTCTGGGGAAATGCAGGTTAGGAGGAGGATGAGCACTGCTGTGTATTGCTTGACTTCCTTGTAAAGGAAGTTCCCTTTACGGCACGGCTTGGTCGCCAGCCCTCAATACGGCGGTTGCTTTCTGAAACGACGATGTAACCTTTCATAAACAATTTCCCCCTTTCAACGTTTTGAGCACAATGCTAAATCAACAGCCGTTTTGTCCGGGGAGAAGTTTGTGAGTGACGCTGTCCTGTCCTTGCAGGGTAAAGGCGGTACGAAAACACTTATGAACACTATCATGCAGCTGAGGAAGATCTGCAACCATCCTTACATGTTTCAGCACATAGAGGTAATGAAGCCTTTTCCAGCCTTCGTGGTACAGTTCTTGAAGAAGGGCTGCTTGAGAGAGGCGATGATGGGCCAGAAGGATATGTGCAGGGGCTAATGTTTTACCAGATACTTCAAGCACGGGGCAGCTCGTGGGTGGTTGTTCAATACCCGCTTCTTACTCGTCAGCCGACTGAGGACATCCCGCATAGCTGCTGTCGTTCTCCCCGTCTTCAGATTTCTGCCATTCAAACCCGTGGCGTTTATTGCAGGGGTCCCCAACTTGGTGCCCGCCGACACCTTTCCTGGCCCCCACCGAGTGTTTCTAGAAAGTGGGTGGGGCCTGGTGGAACTTTTGCCCTGCAAGGCTTCCAATTGGCCATTGGAAATTTGATTGGCTGTGCAGATTTCTAAAAACATTGCTTCAGCAACAGCTGTCACCACAGCACAAAGATCTTCACCGAGTGATTGAAGCTAAGCTGCAGCAGCTGTTTTGTGGCTGGCTTCGCCTTCTGTGGCGGCGTCAGCATTCCAAAAGTCCCTGCAGGTTCAAAAAAGTTGGGGACCCCTGGTTTATTGGACACATCATCCTGTTGATTGTATTGATTTAAAGGGTTTGGTGTAGTGGTTTGGTGTAGTGGTTTAAGTGCGCAGACTCTAATCTGGGAGAACCGGGTTTGATTCCCCAATCCTCCACTTGCAGCTGCTGGATGACCTTGGGCAAGCCATAGTTCTCTCAGAGCTGTCCTTGAAAAAGAGCAGTTTCTGTCAGAACTCTCTCAGCCCCACCTACCTCACAGGGCATCTGTTGTGGGGAGGGGAAGGGAAAGGAGATTGTAAACCGCTCTGGGACTCCTTTAGGTAGTGACGTGCAGGGTATAAATCCAATCTCCTCTTCTTCTTTCAGAGCTGTTCTCTCAAGGGCAGTTCTTGGGAGAGCTCTCTCAGCCCCTCCTACCTCACAGGGTATCTGTTGTGGGGAGGGGAAGGGGAAGGAGATTGTAAGCCGCTCTGGGACTCCTTTGGATAGTGAAGGGCAGGGTATAAATCCAATATCCTCTTCTTCTTCTTCTATTATTTGCCTTGTCTCAGCAAGAAAGGCAAACTATAAATAACATAAGTAAATATGGAGAATTTGCAGAAAAAATTAAAAGCTTTTTAAAAATTGGTAGATTACCTCCCCCCCAAAAAGAATTTCATAAGAGAAGAAGAAGAAGAAGAGATTGGATTTATATCCCGCTCTTCACTACCCAAAGATGTGTCAGAGCGGCTCACAAACTCCTTCTCCCTTCCCCTCCCCACAACAGACACCCTGTGAGGTAGGCGGTGCTGAGAGAACTCTGATGGAAACTGCTCTTTTTTTCACGGACAGCTCTTATCAGAATTACGGCTTGCCCAAGGTCATCCAGCCAGGTGCAAGTGGAGGAGTGGGGAATCAAACCTGGTTCTCCCAGATTAGAGTCCGCGCACTTAACCACGACACCAAACTGAGCAGCTCAAATATCTTGTTTTGGACATTTGTTCTGGAACCACCCTTCCTGAGCTAAGGCAAAAATGTGTGAGCCGGAAGCTGAAAAACTGTTAGCTAGCTCACGCTAACTCAGCTTAGAGAGAACACTACTCTGGAGCCATCCTTCCTGAGCCAAGATCAAAATGTGTGAGCCAGAGGCTGAAAAACTGTCAGCTCGCTCAGTCTCACTCAGCTCATAGGGGACACTGGTCCCAGGCTTCCTCCGCTCTCAGTCCTTTAGTAATTGATTTCCCTCTCTCCCAGTCGGAGAACCCAAAGATTAACCAGGTATGTACGAACATAGTGCACTGTCTGTCTGTAGCGCAGTATTAAGACAGGGAGTTCAGTGGATGTTGGAATTTTGCAGACTTACAATTCATAAAAGTTCAAAAGTTTGCACCCGTGAAATCGACTGAGCCTTTCCCCCCCTTTTATTCATCTGCAAATACTCATCTCTTGCAAAACGGGGAAGCTGGAGTGTAACGTTATGTAAAGGTAAAGGTTTCCCTTGCTCGAAATCCAGTCGAATCCGACTCTAAGGTTGCGGTGCTCATCTCCGTTTCAAAGCCGAAGATCTAGCGCTGTCCGAAGACGTTTCCATGGTCATGTGGTTGGCATGACTAGACGCCGAGGCGCACAGAATGCTGTTACCTTCCCACCTAAACGGTACCTGTTTACCTACTTGCAGTGTCTTCCTTTCGAACTGCTAGGTTGGCAGGAGCTGGGGCCAGAGACAGGAGCTCACTCCATCACACGGCACTCGGGTCTCGAACTGCCGAACTACAGACCTTCCGGTCTGCAGCTCAGTGTCTTAACCTCTGAGCCACCGCGGCTCAGAGTTTAACGTTACCATATCCTTAACTGTGAAGGGGCAGATTGGCAGTTGCGTTGATCGCCGAGCTGTGGGTGGCACCGTTCCTCCCTTCCAGATGTCCACCGCTATCTAACATCGCCCCTCCTCTGCAGCTGTGCCCTGCCTCCTCATGCCCGCGTTCTCACCTTTCCTTGCAGGAATCCTTTTCCGAGCACTTGGGCTTCACAGGAGGGATCGTACAAGGGTAAGTGAGTGCCCCAACGCCTTTCCAAGCCTGGACGGCTTTCTCAGGGAATACCCCGTAGTCTGGATCCGTAAACGAGTAATCTCCGAGAACCGGGCGTTGGCGACCAGAGCGCTGTGCCCGTCGTGGCCCGTCTTGTGAGGCTCTAGCGCTGGAAACACAATGTGGCCAACGATCCATAGCGGCAGACGAGCTTCCCTGAGAAAGGGTTTCCCCAGTCTGGGTGGCCTCCCTCTGCCACGCACGATCTGTCCTCGGGTGCGCTCTCAGACGCAGAAGCCACTGGAGCTGGCTGCAGGGCAGAGACCATGTGCCAGAAGGTTCCCATGTGCAGTGTAGACATGGAAGCGTTACTCCGCAGGTCAGGCGGCAGGCGGGCCTGTCTGAATGCAGAGGGTTTCCAACCAGCATTGCCGGGGGAATGCATTCCCTTCTGTTTCTCCTCTCTGTCCGCCAACCAGGCTTGACCTGTATCGTGCTTCTGGCAAGTTTGAGCTCCTGGACCGGATCTTGCCCAAGCTGCGAGCCACCAACCACAAGGTGCTGCTGTTCTGTCAGATGACCTCCCTCATGACCATCATGGAAGACTATTTTGCTTACCGTGGCTTCAAATACCTCAGGCTCGATGGTGAGTTTTGCGCCGAAGCCGGCAGTGTCGCCCTTCTGGAGGGGGGGGCCTTCTCCACATCTGGGGGTGGTCTCTGTATAGTCGAGCTGAGTATGGAACCGTAGGAGGAGGCGAGAGACAGAGCCCAAGTTCATGGTGACTGGATAGGTTTAACTGGTGTTCCTGGGGAGCGAAACTCACCGGAAGCAGCAGGGTGGCTTCCCTTTCCTTCCCCAGCCTCCCACGGGGGTGGGGGCGGAGCACACCGGGGGTGGGGTCTGGCACCCTCCAGGGTGGGGCAGGGCTCGTCCGTGGTGGGGCTCTGCCCCCAAATGCCCCACCGTGGCTACGAGCCTGACTCCTTTCCCTGACCTGGGTAGCCCAGGCTAGCCCAGTCTTGTCAGATCTCTGAAGCTAAGCAAAGGTCAGCCCTGGCTAGTATTTGGAAGGGATGCGATGCAGAGACAGGCAACGACAAACCACTTCTGAGCATCTCTTGCCTTGGAAGCCTGCAGGGTTTGCCATAAGTCAGCTATGACTGGATGGCAGCAGCAGCAACTGTACTTACTTGCATTTCATGGCCGTTTGGTTTGGCTGGTTGCACCTTTTTCCCCCTTTATGGACCCATGAAAAAGTATGCTAAGCCAAAAAAACGATAGTCTTTCAGGTGCCACTGGATCCCTTTGCAAATAGGCTAGGCTTCTTATTGGTCCCCCTCTCCATTGTGTGGATTTCCTTCTTTCCCTGCTTTAGTTCCCAGCGTGCTGAAAGGGTCCAGTCTGATTCCACCTTGTGGCCCCAACAGATTTATATTGCTGCTACCAATTTTATTGTTTTTATTATTTTAATGTGATTTTATTGTAACAAGGCTTTGACTCCATTTGTTGTGAGCCACCCTGAGCCCGTTTGGAATAAAACATCCCTAAATAAATAAAAACCTAGCACAAGGGTTTCTCCTTGCTGGTGGCAAGCTCTTGAAATTCTAAGTGCCTTTGGGGCTGCATCTGTGTAGAAATACCATTGATTCTACCGGTAGCCTGTGATTCTGAAATATCGTCTTGAAAATTTTTCATGGCCAGTTTGGTGTAGTGGTTAAGTGCGTGGACTCTAATCTGGGGGAACCGGGTTTGATTCCCCACTCCTCCTCTTGCACCTGGCTGGATGACCTTGGGCAAGCCATAACTCTGGCACAGCTGTTCTTGAAAAAGAGCAGTTTCTGTCAAGAGTTCTCTCAGCCCCGCCTACCTCACAGGGTGTCTGTTGTGGGGAGGGGAAGGGAAAGGAGTTTGTAAGCTGCTCTGAGACACCTTTGGGTAGTGAAGGGCGGGGTAGAAATCCAATCTCTTCTTCTTCTTCTTTTCTCCAAGGCTAGATTGTTTTGAAACAAGACCGAGGAACGACATTTATTGACGTTTTCACATGTTTTCTTTAATGCCGCTGATGGAAGGATTTGCTTTATTCATCAGTGACCTAAAACAAAATGGGGGGGGGGGGGGTCCAGTGGCACCTTAAAAACTAACAAAATTATTCCACCATCAGTTTTCATGAGTCAGAGCTCACTGCTTCAAATGCACAGGGATTGTAAATCCCTCCAGTCAGGTTTACACGCACAAGAAGAAGGGAGAGAGGGTGTTGGAAAGGGAGAGGGATTCAAAGTAAGATCTAATCCAAATAGTAGTCACTTAACTCAGAATGAGTGCTCGATTGTCAGAATGTAAGGTCTTGTGAAATTAGAGAGTCCGTGTGGCGTAGTGATCAGAGTCTTGGACTAGGCTCTGGGAGACAGTTGAGGGAGTTTATTTATTTATTTATTATTTATTCATCCCATCCGTGCCCCGCCCTCCCCGCAAAGCAGGCTCAGGGCGGCTCACAGTCGATGCAGAGATAACAATTAAAACAACATGAAATCATCTAAGAACAATCCAAGTTGTAACTAATACAAATTCATAAAGTGTTGGTGCTGGTTAATTAGTTGTTTGAGATGGCTTACTTTAAGAGTGTGCACACAACGATCTATCAGTCATTCTGGCTCATGATCTTCCTCCGGCACAGGCTAGGTGTCAAAACCAAGGGCCAGGGCTCTATAGTGGCGGCGGCGGCTCCCTAGCTGAAAGCCTGGTGGAAGAGCTCCGTCTCGCAGGCCCTGCGGAACTGTAAAAGGTCCCGCAGGGCCCTGATCTCCTCTGGGAGTGCGTTCCACCAGTATGGGGCCACCACTGAGAAAGCCCTGGCCCTGGCGGTAGCATCCTTGGGACATGGGAGGGGCAACCGATTTTGAGACCCCGGCCGTAGTGCTCTCTGGCACTTTTCCTAGGACTCCCACCCCCACCCGGCACAATAAGGGGAAGGGGGTTTGAAACTGGCAGGGACCCCGTAGTTTGAGAGGGAGGGGAAAAACCCTGTTCCAAACGTAAAACCATTTATTGAAAGAAAACCACACCGCACAACTTTTCAAGCAAGTAGCAATTCCAGTCTTCATCTTACAGAAGGGAACAGACCAACCAATACTTATAAACAACTAGTGCGCTTATTATTCATTTTGGAATTATTTATTTGGGAATGCATTCCGGCTGCATTCCGGCCTGCCCTGCTTAGCTGACAAGATCTGACGAGATCAGGCTAGCCTGGGCCAATTAGCATCCATAGTGAGTGAGAAATGAGCGGTTCCTTTTAAGACAGACCTGGCTGAGAGAGTAACTTTGTCATGAATATTAATTTCACAGTTTCTCCCGGTGTTCTCCCTTCGAAGTTCTTCTGTAGGGAGGACCGGGGCCTCGAGAAGAGTAATAGATTGCCCTGGAAGATTAAAACGTTCACCCACTGGCTCACAAGTATCGTAATTTTTCATCAGAAACCAGTGGGTGAATTAGAATATTTTGTTGGAATAATACTGGTAAAAATCAGCGTAAGACAGTATGCTGTGCCATGTACTTCTCTTACATTGTTTAAACTTTGAAAAACCTGAAGGCACTGAAAATTGTCGCCATCCACATTCTGGCGCACTCAAAGAACTGTTAATGACATGCTGTGGCGTGGTTGTCCCATTCAAACAGAACTTGAGCTCTCCAGCTGATTCAGTATCTGATTGGCCCTTTTGATCTCCCTTCCACCACGTAGAGGAGACATATAAATTAGAATCTGAACGTCGGTTTTGATTTGGCCAGCAAACAGGGGGGATTCATAACTTCTGTTTGGATCTGAGGTTTTATTCACACACACACATACACACACCATTTACTAGTGAATTACAAATAGGCACATGGCTTATCAGATGATTCCTGGAAAATATTAATTATAACATTGAAACTGCCAAGCTTGCCTGTTGCTGTATCGGTTGCGGTGTCCATTCCTGCATTGCTTATGCAAATCACGAGTCTTTATAAAAGGAAGATTTCCCATGGGGAAATATGGCAGCAGAAAACCCCCCCCCCCCCAATCTCTGAGGACCACTATTAAAACAACAGCCTCCCCCCATGTGTTGACTGAAATGGTATCATCCTCTTAAGAACTTGTAGTATGAATGGAAATATAAAGATTTTTTTTATATAGGCTTTTTTCTTCTTGATTGTTTATATTCATTTTTTTTTTTGGTTTTATGGATTTTTCTTGTAAAATATATAGAAGGCTTTCCTCTTGTAGGTCTGATATTGCTAACAGACAAGATAATAGGTATAAAGTTCATGATTCTGTAGTTCTTAAGGACAAAACCTTGCAATGTCTGGGTCAGATAAGATTTTGGTCTCATATCAGAGAGAAAAACACTTTTGTTTAGGATATGAGGAATCCTTGCCCATTATCATTTTAAGTTAGGTTAAATAAACACTTAGAATATAAATTAAAAAAATAAACACTTAGGTTTTACATAGGTACATCTCTCTTTATATCTGGCCAATCAGAAGATAATTATTCAAGTTACCATTGTCTTTTATAACCAGTTATGTTTTTTGAATATTGTTTTCTTGATGATGTCAGTCCGTGTATAAAAGATTATGTATTTCCTGAATGTAGAAAGAAGAAAGCATATTTCCTGAATATGCTGAGAAAAAAAGTCAAATTTTTATGAGTTATTTGGTCCAGTTGTTTTCCTGTTAATTGAAATAAAACATAGATCTTCCTCCTCATTTGACTTCATTTTTGACATCTAGAGGCTGGTGCGGAGAACGCTCCTACACTCAAAATATTGCTGGTCACCCAACTGGACTCGAATCTAGCAAATCTTGCAGTGGTTTTTTTTAATGACTTTCAGCATTTAGATCCTGCTTTTCTGCATTTGGCTCCTAAAGCAGCCGATAAAGAACACAAGTCAACATGGCAAGAAGTCGACCAAGTCAGTGGAACAGGCTTCCTCGGGAGGTGGTGTGGGCTCTCCTCTTTTGGAGGTTTTCAAACAGAGGCTAGATGGCCATCTGACAGCAATGCTGCTTCTGTGAACTGAGGCAGATCATGAGAGGGAGGGCGGGAAGGGTTGCCCTCAGTGCTTAGTTCTCGTGGCCCTTTCTTGCATGCCCAGGGAAGTGCTGATTGCCACTTTGGGGTTGGGAAGCAATCCTGGAGGGGTGTTGTTGTTGTTGTTGTTGTCATCTTCTGGGCGTGGAACAGGGGTCACTGCAGGTATGGAGGGGGAGGTATTTGTGAATTTCCTGCATTGTGCAGGGGGTTGGACTAGATGACCCTGGAGGTCCCTTCCAACTCTATGATTCTGTGATTCTAACTCTACAATATGATTTTGCCGAACATGAAATGAAAATGTGCTTCAGCAGCTCGGTTGATGAGTGACAGTTGAACAAAGCCAGGCAGTGGGTTTGCTGCGTCTTCTGATTCCATCTCATTCCCTCCTTATCCCTAGATTCAAGTCCAGGAGCCACCTTAAAGACTTTTAAGACTTAAAGATTTTCAGGGTAGAAAATACCTACCCACTTTAAACATTCTAATTACTTTAAATTTTTAACGGGTTTTATTGTGTTATGTATTGTATTAATTTAGGTTGTTTGTATTTATTGTCGTGAGCCACCCTGAGCCCGTTCACGGGAAGGGCAGGATGTAAATTGAAATAATAAATTAAAAAATTATTCCTAGATCTGGAGTTTGGAAGGAGAGGGAGGGAGGTTTGGGAGAGGGCAGTGATACCCACACCTCTCTTTTACCTTCAGATACCGGTTAATCTAAACCATCTCGCCGTTCTGTGATTGTAAATTAACATCTCTTTTAATGTCGTTAAGAGCAAACGTACCTCAGTCGATACGCAGACTGCAGATGTGGTGATTTTGGGATGCAGTTGTGTCTTCACTCCGTTTGACGTTTTCCCTCCCGCGGAAGAGTTCTGTGCTTTTCCAGAGTTCTGGACCTCACTGAGAGCCTTTGCGTTCCAGTCAAGCCTCTGTTGCAAAGAGCAAACCCCTCTTTTCTCCTGGGTTCTTAAAGGGACCACTAAAGCCGAAGACCGTGGCATGCTGCTGAAAACCTTCAACGAGCCGGGCTCTGAATATTTCATTTTCTTGCTGAGCACCCGTGCCGGAGGGCTGGGGCTGAATCTGCAGTCTGCGGACACAGTGATCATTTTTGACAGTGACTGGAACCCTCATCAGGTAATAAATAGTGCGTACGCCGGTTTGAGAGGGGGGAAGGATTTTGAAGCGCATAACATAAGAACATGAGACGCCAATGTTGGATCAGGCCAAAGGCCCATCCAGTCCAACACTCTGTATCACATAGTGGCCAGAAATACCAGTGCCCTCAGGAGGTCCACCAGTGGGGCCAGGACACTAGAAGCCCTCCCACTGTTGACACCCCCCCCAAGCACCAAGATGACTGAGCATCACTTGCCCCAGAGTCCCTATCTATACCTTGTGGCTAATAGCCACTGATGGATCTCTGCTCCAGATGCTTATCTAATTCCCTTTTGAAGCCGTCCATGCTTGTAGCCGCCACCACTTCCTGTGGCAGTGAATTACAGCACCGGGGTGGGTGGGAGCATTGCTTTAAAAAAAATCCTGGTGCATCTGGCGGCATATCTGTTGTGTTAAGACAAGAGAAGGAAGGAGTTCCTCTGCATGTTTTCTGATTTAGCCAATACACACAAAGCTGCCTTCTACTGAATCAGACTGTCAGTTTGTCAAGGTCAGTCTTGTCTACTCAGACTGGCGGTGGCTCTCCAGGGTCTAAGCTTGGAGTCTTTCGCATCACCCACTGCCCGGTCCCTTTAAATGGGGTGCCAGAGACTGTACCCGGGACCTTTTGCATGCCAAAGAGAGGCTCTTCCTCTGAGCTACAGACCCTTCTCCTAGTAGACAGCAGCCTGTATTATAAAATTTCTAGGCATGCTTGTTGGAGTTACAGCATCTAAAAATTGGATCTAGAGTTGGAAATTATGGCCCTATAGATAGGGTTATTTTTTCCCTTACCTCGGACACCCTCTGCTTGCTCCTTGCTTAGCGTCCTCCACTGGGGTGACCCTTGAGAAGGAAACAGTCCCCTCATCCCTTAAAGCAGTTTGGCCGGACATAACTTGCCTTCTAGTCGGCTGATGACGATATTAAATTGATCACCAAGGTTAAAGTCCTGTCAAGCACCGAACCCAAAAGATGGCATTTGAAACTGGACCTTGAATATTAAATAAGCACCAATCAAAGGTGACATTCCGTACAGTCACCGAGTTCAGATGTAGTATGGCAGATGGGAAAGGCTCTAGTGGCCGAAGGGCTGCATCTTTTCAAAAGCCCCAAAGTGCCCACATTTCTACCTGGCCAGCAGCCTGTGTTGTGTACAGTCAGTGAAATGCATATTCTCAAATCATGTAGTCAGGTTACCCCGTCACTTCCCACATCTGCACCAGATCTCAAAACCTGGTTTGCACACTTTCATATAATTTACTAATTTGCTAATTTTTTTTCCTTCCAAAGTGTTTTGTATTCCTCTGAATTAAGGAAATATGAATCTTCCTGCCCCTAAGATCTTGGGTCAGGCAGTCTAGGACTCTTGTATTTTTCTATCTTCCTGCTTTTTGCTATCTTCAGTTTTCTGTATTTTATCTTTTAACATCATGTAAGTTCTGATTTCCTTTAACTGGGTTTTCTTTTTAATTGTAGCACTGCGCCTCGGAGGTTTCACCCACATGGCTCTGTGGCCGTGTTACTGGGATCAAACACTAGAGATGTGAAATTTCCAGAAATTTTGAAGCTGTTAGGAAAATTCCCCTCCCCCTTTAGGGAAAAGCAGAAATTCTGCGAAATTCAAGGGGAAATTGACATATTTGCAATATCTGTCTTCCTTTACCACCATAAAAATCCATCAGTTATAATTTAGCTAGCATATAAAAGTTAACTGCTTGGGATATTGATGCAATTTAAAAATAGAGTGAAATTGCAAACAGAACCAATACTTATTTATTATTTATTATTTGATTTATAGCCCGCCCTCCCCGCGAAGGCAGGCTCAGGGTGGCTTACAGTCATATATATAAAAATACATTATACAAATATTAAAACAGATAAAACCACAACAAAATGCAAAGTGCTAGAGCAGTGCAAGTAAACAACGGCAGCATTCTTTTGGCATCCAGATAGAACAGTCACCACTTGAAAGGGAGAGAGCTGCAAATGACTCCACCATGCTCCACCTTAGCATGTGTTTCCTAATTTTTGCCGTCTGAGAAGCAGGGGGAAAAAAATAAAAGTTGAAAGTACTACATGAAAAGCCAGTGTATAATACAAAAACACAAACTCTAGGTATGACAACTAGCATCTTAGGATACCAGGTTAAGCTTTATAACCCTGAAAATGTGAGAACTCTCTAATCATTAACTTCAGACACATTAAATGTTGCCAAATTAGGTTACATTTATTTATTTATTTATTTATTTATTTATTTTATATCCCGCCCTCCCTGTCTGGGCAGGCTCAGGGCGACTTACATTAAAACCGTTAAAACAGAGAAATTATTTAAAATCGCAAGGATGTGGTTATAAAACACAGGGCTCTTTTTGTAGCAGGAACTCCTTTGCCTCTTAGATGAGTCCTCCAAGAGCTTACAGAGCTTAGTCAGTCCTCCAAGAGCTTACAGAGCTCTCCTTACAGGGGCTACTGTAAGCTCTTGGAGGATTAGCTACATTAGGGGTGTGTCGCCTAATATGCAAGGGAGTTCCTGCTACAAAAGGAGCCGTGAATGTAACATAATGAAGTGCTAGTACAGTTCGTACATGATGGCGGGCACTAGCAGCATCAGCAGGCATACATTTAAGCAATAAACATAGTCCTGAAAATATGTTCTCTGTCTACAGTATACATAAGAATTATCTAATGCTGTAGGTTGTCTTAAAGGAAAACGTCCATGCTGTATTTTTAAGCAAATCAAAGCTTGTCTTAAAAACCATTTAACTTGCCTCAAAAGAAAAAGAATTCAGAATTCTCTCAAATTTCCCAATTTTGCCATCAGAAGAATTAAAAAGTCCTTGGGGAAGAGATAATGTTTCTTTGCATCTCCATTACACACAAATGATATTGGGGAGAGACGTGTTCTTTCCTCTTTATAAGGAAGACTCGAGATGTTTTATGAGGCCTACTAAGGTACAGCTGATGTCGTGGCAGTTGTACCAAAGGTGTGAGAGGTCCTTCACCCATGGCGGTGAGGTAGATTGGGCTGCAGATCAGGAGGCCAGAAACAACGCTCCATGCCCGCCTCGTGCCGCTTCGGTGTAGTTGCTCAGATAACCCTGTGGGATGGATCGCAGCCTGGAAACCTCTCACCAGTAGACCTCTTTCCTTTTTGAAGTCATCTCGCCCGAGCAGAGGGTGCAGGCGGACCGGTCCACTGAAATTCCATGGGCTGGCGTCTCTTGATCCGCCGGGTTCAGAGACAGGCGGGGTGTGTGTCTGAGGGGACTGCAGGTCATTCCCGTGAGTGGTGCCAGCGTTCTGTTTCCAGGACCTGCAAGCCCAGGACCGAGCGCATCGCATCGGGCAGCAGAACGAAGTGCGCGTGTTGCGCCTCTGCACCGTCAACAGCGTGGAAGAGAAGATCCTGGCCGCGGCCAAGTACAAGCTGAACGTCGACCAGAAGGTTATCCAGGCTGGCATGTTTGACCAGAAGTCCTCCAGTCACGAGCGAAGAGCTTTCCTCCAGGCCATCTTGGAGCATGAGGAGCAGGACGAGGTAAGGGGGCAGCTGCGGGTGCGCGTCCGGCGCCAGCGCGTGAGGGACCGAACACGTTGCCGCGTTTCCTGCTCCGTGTGGCCCCGAGGCCCAGGGACTGTGGGCTGGAAGGGACTGGCATGAGCCCTGGTCATCCTAGGGAGTGCGCTTGAGTGTCAGTGAAAGGCGCTGGTCCGGCAGCCCTGGAGACTGAAGTCCTCTATCTATCCACAGACCAGACACAGCACGGGCAGCGGCAGTGGCAGCGCAAGCTTTTCCCATACTGCCTCAACCCTGTGCCTCAACTCCGACTCGGAGGAGCCACCTTTAAAGGTGAGAGGGGTCCTTCAGTCGCTGTGCCTGCCCAGCCCAGCCCAGCCCTTAGCCTCTCTCTCGCTTTAAGACCGCCAGCCCGGATGGTGAGCTGTTTCTGCCACGTGGAGACTGGTCCACTAGAGAAAGGACTGAGGCTGTCCCGCTGCTCCTCTCCACACGAGTAGCCAAACCAGTCCCGAGATGGTAAACGGTCCCTCCGGTGTAAAGCTTGCAGGCACCTCCAATACCAGAGCGTATCATAAAGACGGATGTGTATGCACTTACCGATAAATGCATTAAAAAGTTAATGGGGGGGATTTTGCAATCTTTCAGGAAGAAGATGAAGTCCCCGACGACGAGACTGTGAACCAGATGATCGCCCGGCACGAGGAGGAATTCGATCTCTTTATGGTGAGGCCGGCTGACGCTCCTGCTGCTTTCCCGCAAAACCGGCTTTCTTCTCCCTTGTGCTGCTTCATGTTAAGGGGCGTTAAGCGTAGGCGTGGGGTGGCTGGGGCAGAGCAGGGGAGAGAGGGAGCCAGCGCACACCAAGATCATCGTGTTGTTTGTTTAGCTAGCTTGATCGTACTGCGGTGTGAGCAGAGAGAGAGCCTTTCGGGAACTCCACAGGCTCCTTTGCACAGTTAACATCCTGCCGGAGTGATCCGGAGTGCAGTAGGGAAGTGCGGGTGCCAGTAGCCGGGGCCTGACGTAGTGATGAGGGGTCTTGTCTGAATGAAAAGCTCTGTTCGTAAACTAGAAGAGCAGCAAGACTAGAATACCCCCTCTTTAATTTACCAACAGGTCCTTTGTCTGCATTTAGCTATTTATTATCCAAGCTTATTGTCCCGTTCAAAAAATCTGGGGGTGGGAGTGCACTGCATTTATGGGACTGCAGACCAATGTTGGAGCTGCGGTGGCTCAACTGGTTAAGACGCTGAACTGCAGGCTGTGGAAGGTCAGTAGTTCAGCAGTTCGAGACCCGAGTGTGCCACATGATGGAGTGAGCTCCCATCTCTAGTTCCAGCTCCCGCCAGCCTAGCAGTTCGAAAGCAAGAAATTGCAAGTAGATAAACAGGTACCACTTCGGTGGGAAGGTAACAGCGTTCCGTGCGCCTTGGTGTTTAGTCATGCCGGCCACATGACCACGGAAACGTCTTCGGACAGCGCTGGCTCTTCGGCTTGGAAACGGAGATGAGCACCGCAACCCTAGAGTCGGACTCGACTGGCTTTCGAGCAAGGGAACCTTTACCTTTAGACCAATGTTCCCTCTAAGCTGTGGAGTCTTGTGAGCAAAAGTTCTACTTCGTGAGCTACTGGCATTAAAGTTGTGAGCAAGCAATTTGGCTGCTGCAGACATTAGTTTGCTCTGGAGCCATCCTTCCTGAGCGAAGACAACAATGTGTGAGATGGAGGCTAAAAAACTGTGAGCTGGCTCACACTGACTCAGCCTAGAGGGAACACTGCTGCAGCCTACAGCCAGTCTGCCCCCTCTGTGGCGCTGGTTACCAAAGGTCTGTCTCCCGCACCTTGTCATGGGCCTAGCAGAAAGGTGCAAAGAGAAAGGGGCGATCTCTTCCGCATAACCAGGAGCGCCTTTCTTCAGCACTTTTGGCGGTAGACAGAAATGGGAGTCCCTCCCCCTCTTAGCCAACAGGAGTCCCTGTTTTAGGTAGCCGCAAGCCATTGTTGCCGGAGGCTAATGGAAGTTAGGTGGGAGGGAGGCTTTTTGGATCCCCAGCCTTTTCTCGTTTCTCTCTCTGGTGGAAGCAAGGGTGTCCAGGGTAGGTGCATGGATTTCAGTGTCTAGATCAAGCGAATGGCTCCGAGATGGCATAAACATCTGGAGCAGAGGCCCATCAGTGGCTATTAGCCACAAGGTATAAATAGGAACTCTCCATCTGGGGCAAGTGATGCTCTGTAGTCTTGGTGCTGGGGGGGGGGGGCGACAGTGGGAGGGCTCCTAGCGTCCTGGCCCCACTGTTGGACTTCCTGAGGGCACCTGGTGTTTTTGGCCACTGTGTGAGAGTGTTGGACTGGATGGGCCATTGGCCTGATCCAACATTGGCTTCTCTTCTGTGGGGGTATGCCTCTGGTCTCATCGATCTTACAGAAGCAGAGAGATAGCAGATAACAGCACTTCCCCATATTGTTTCTGTACAATGTTTTGCCTTTCTGATACAATCTCACTGTGGAGTTTCCATTCGCCTGTCTGAAAGGTATCAAGAGTACACACTCATCCCCATAAGCGGATTAATTTCGGAGTACATCTTGTTCAAAGTCTGGGGGAATTATCTGCAGCCGTATTTCGGACTGCATCCATCCCTGTCCAGTAGACCCCTGACTCAGACATAGGATTTCCAGCCTCCAGGTGAGAAAATCCAAAAACTGAGGGTCACAGTGTTAGGAAGATATGCAGAAGTATATAGTACTCTGTATAACTGATGTATGTTCAAGGTAAGTCAATTTTGTGCTTTTTATTTATCTTTCGTTTTCCCTGTACACAAGGAAGCTAATTCAGTCCCATTTGGACCCTTATTTACATTTGGCTCCTGCATAGCTGATGAAATGTTAGAAACGATGCGTTCAGCCTCTTCTGCCGAGTACGTAAACCTCTCATCAGTACGCGACATCCCTACAGTAGTAGAAAATCCAAGAACCGAGGGGTCACAGTGTTAGGAAGGTGTGCAAAAGTATAAGCCCTGTGTATAAAAATTATGCACAAAAAAGCACAAAATCGATTTACCTTGAACATACGTCTATTATACACAGTGCTATATACTTTTGCATAGCCTCCGGGTGAGGCCCGGAGATCTCCCAGAATGACCTCCAGATTACAGAGGTCCCTCTCCTTACTTTGGAGGGTGGGACTCTATGGAGCTAGACCTCCCACCACAAACCCTGCCCCTCCTGAGGCTCCACCCACAGAATCTCCAGGAATCTCCCAGCCCTCACTTGACTATCCTACCTGGAAGCCTCGTTTCACATGCAAGGCTCGTTATTTGTACGATTAGAAGAAGAGATTGGATTTATACCCCGCCCTTCGCTACCCAAAGGAGTCTCAGAGTGTCTTATAATCCTTTCCCCTCCTCACAAGAGACACCCTGTGAGGCAGGTGGGGCTGAGAGAGCTCTTTTGAGAATTGCCCTTGAGAGGACAGCTCTGAGAGAACTTGTGACTGACCCAAGGTCACACCAGCAGCTGCATGTGGAGGAGGAGTGGGGAATCAATCCCCGTTCTCCCAGATTAGAGTCTGCGCTCCTAACCATGACACCAAGCTGGGTCTCTTTACACTTTGAAGATCTGCGATGTGTCATTGCAGTGGTCTCAAGATCTCCCCACACCCCATAATTTGTAACTTGGTAGTGTTCCCCTTTGCTGTTGTACTCTTCACCTGCCTCAGCATTTCACCCCGGTGACTTCCGCGTTTCTTAGTGCTGATCTGTAGTTGCAGAAAGCTTTGGTGTTTTTTAAAGGGAGTGGCGCTCCCTTTGGAGGGTCCAAGCTTCATCCCCGGCTCTTCTCCTTGCAGCGCATGGATCTGGACCGCAGGCGAGAAGAAGCCCGCAATCCGAAGCGGAAGCCCCGCCTGATGGAGGAGGACGAGTTGCCCTCTTGGATCATCAAAGACGACGCCGAAGTGGAGAGGCTCACGTGCGAGGAGGAGGAGGAGAAAATGTTTGGGCGAGGCTCCAGACACCGAAAGGAAGTGGACTATAGCGACTCGCTGACCGAGAAGCAGTGGCTCAAGGTATACATGGTACAGCATCGTTCTCCAATGATTTTCTAAAATTTTTATTTCTTCCTGTGTCTGTGTCGTCTGTGTGCTTGAATGCAGGAAAATACCCAAGGTCAGAAGCTTTGCTGGTCAACAGACATTGACCTAGCAAGCATTCGGTCTGATGCTACCTTAAACACTTCACCAGAGCTAAAACACTTCAATTAAACGGCTAACTTAGATTGCCCTTTTCTACATTTAAAATGGGTTGAGCTTTCACAAAGTGGACGTTCACTCTGCCAGACAAAACTTCTGTTGGGTATTAGTAAATGTGACTGTGTCGTGCTATATTACTAAATTCAGTTGATCTCCTTGACAGATATCAAACATTTTCAGATGCAGAGAGCCAGTTTGGTGTCGTGGTTAAGTGCGCAGACTCTAATCTGGGAGAACCGGGTTTGATTCCCCACTCCTCCACTTGCCCCTGTTGGATGACCTTGGGCAAGCCATAGTTCTGGCACAGCTGTCCTTGAAAAAGAGCAGTTTCTGTCAGAGCTCTCTCAGCCCCACCTGCCTCACAGGGTGTCTGTTGTGGGGAGGGGAAGGGAAAGGAGTTTGTAAACTGGTCTGAGACTCCCTTGGGTAGTGAAGGGCGGGGTATAAATCCAATCTCTTCTTCCTCAGAGGGTGTCTGCTGTGGGGAGGGGGGAGGGAAAGGGGTTTGTCAGCCGCACTGAGACTCCTTTGGGTAGTGAAGGGCAGGGTATAAATCCAATCTCCTCCTCTTCTTCTTCTTCCTCCTCCTTCTTCTTCTTCCTCCTCTTCTTCCTCCTCCTCTTCTTCTTCCTCTTCTTCCTCTTCTTCCTCTTCTTCTTCCTCTTCTTCCTCTTCCTCTTCTTCCTCTTCCTCTTCTTCCTCTTCCTCTTCCTCTTCTTCTTCTTGCTGTGCCACTGAGTATGAGTATACCCACTACTTGTCTGTCCCAACAAACATTTTCATCTGCTTGTTGCCCAGCAGCGGTCCAGATAATAGGAGTGCTCCCCCCCCCCCCCCGTAGGAGACAGATTTGAGGGGAGGGGCTGGGCTTGAGCTAGGGAGCCCCACCCTTCCTCCTCAGTAGAAAATGGCATGCAGGACTAGTTAGCTGTGGTCTTTCACCTTGCCAAAACGACGTGCCTTTCCTCTATAGCAGCAGCCGGGCTGCTGTGTCTGGATCTTTTGGGCTGGAGGAAAGAGGGCGACGCGTTGAGCTCAAGGAGCAGCGGAGGAGCCGTGACTCTGTTTCAGGTCAGCCTTTTGGAGGTTGTGCCGAAGACTCAGAACGGGGAGGCCAGGAGCTGGCGATCTTGCTGTGCCGCCGGGTCCCCCCACTCCCGTTCCGTTTCCAGAGGGCACCTCTGTCCTCCTCATCACTGGCCGAGATGAGTCTGTGCCACTCAGAGCAGCCTTTGTTCCTGCTGCCTGAAGAATAGGGAGCTTTATGTGTTCCTCTCTGGACTGGCTGCCTGCTTGAGGGGAGGCACCGAGGCCTCTGGGCCACGGGGGAACGGGAAGGTGGCTGTGCCCTTACCCAAGAGGTCCGTGGGCGCAGCTACCAAGGTAGCGTCTGCTTCCGTCTCTGCCATTAAGGGTTGTTCTGCTTTCCATAAAGGACGTCAGAGTTGTCAGAGAGTGCTGTCGCTTCCATAAGAACATAAGAGAGAAGCCAGTGTCAGATCAGGCCAGTGGCCCACCCAATCCAACCCTCTGTGTCACACAGTGGCCAGAAATACCAGGTGCCATCAAGAGGTCCAGCAGTGGGTCCAGGACACCAGGAGCCCCCTCCACTTCTCCCCCACCCCAAGCACCAAGAAGACAGAGCATCACTTGCCCCAGTCCAAGAGTTCCTATCTATACCTTGTGGCTCATAGCCACCGATGGACCTCTTCTCCAGATGCTTATCCAATTCCCTCTTGAAGCCGTCCGTGCTTGTAGCCGTCACCACCTCCTGTGGCAGTGAATTCCACGTGTTAACAGCACCAATCGATCCAGCGCGTGCGCACTAGACCCATTGGTGTGGAGCACAGAGACCACGTCGAAGATCGACTTCCTTTTATCCGTTCTAACCCGACCGCTCAGCAATTTCATCGAGTGCCCGCGAGTTCTTGTCTGGTGAGAAAGGGAGAAAAGTCCTTCTTTCTCGACCTGCTCCATCCCACGCGTAATCTTATAAACCTCGGTCTCGTCACCCCCTCAGCCGTCGTTTCTCCAAGCTAAAGAGCTCCAAGTGCCTTTATCCTTTTTTCATCCAAAACATTTTTGGGCCAGCTTCGCGTGGTGGTCTGTAAAGCGCCGTCTGTTTGCAACCAACTTATGGGAGACCCTATATAGAGTTTTCAAGGCGAGAGAGGAACGGAGTCGCTTTGCCCATTCCCTGCCTCTGCACGGTGACCCTGGACTTCCTGGGTGGTCTCCCCTCCAAGGACCAATTAGAGCCCACCCTGCTTGGCTTCCGAGATCCGACGGGGATCAGGCTGGCCTGGGCCATCCCGGTCAGGTGCCAGCCTCAGACGGTCCTCCCAGGAGCGAAGCTTCAGATACAGCCGAAGACCTACCGCGGTTCAGGCGGGGTGTCAGGAGACAGCTTCTTCCTGCTCCGTGCCCCGTCCTCCGAGACGTTTCCCGTCGACTGTGGAAAAAAGGGGGGTGGGATGGTGCCGATTTTAAATGGCACCTCCGTACCACCGCGTCTCCGCTCCTTCGCGCTCCCTAGGTCCGGGGAGCAGGCCCTCCGCCCAAAGAGCGGGTAAGGCTGGCGCAAGAGCGTCCTAGAGGGACCGCCGAGGCTCTCTCGCCCACTGGAACCCTCTCTAAGGCCGCCGGAATTCGCTCCTAAAAAGCGCAGCGGCTTCCTTCTCTTCTTCCTTCTTCTGTCTTCGCTTTCTTGCTAGCTGCGCTATGCAGCGCAGCTGGAGCACGTCCTGCTAAAGGCAGGGCCGGCAAGAAACTGGGCAGCCTCCAAGGAGATAAGCCCCTCCCCGCCTGGATCAAAGCTGGAGCCGACCCTGAGGAGGGAGGAGGAGCTTATATCCCAGACGTGAGGAATGTCCCACTTCAGAAACACCGAGAAAGGAAGATTCACGGTAAGTGAAAGAAACCTTCCGTTCTTGGGGAACCAAGTGAAGGAAGAAACTGGGGGTCTAGAAGAGCAAGGGAGGAAATTGCCTTTGCCTGTTGGTTCCACTGCTAAAGCTCACATCCGTTCAATATCCCAGAAATGTTTCAGACTTTCTGAGGAAACTGCCCTGGTTCTGAAGAAGAGTGGCGACTCTCAGAGAACTCACCCACAACAGATGACTGCTTTCTCGAGATACTGTGCTGTCCATCTCTGTATACCGCAGAAATGTGTTCATCTGTGTGTCGGTTCCTCGGAGAGGGGCCATCCTGTCAAAACCCTTGCCTGAGGTGTCAAGAAGTAGATGCTACTGGGTTACGTGGACCATTGGTTTAAGTCGGCGTGACGCACAGCTGTGGCCGTGGTGTAGAGACGCGTGCAGAGGACTCTCTTGCAACTCAGTCTCCAGTACCAATCGGCAGTGCCTGTGTTTCCCAGGAAGAGGCTGTGATTCAGTGCAGCGTGAGCTTTCATTAAATCATAGAGTTGGAAGGGACCTCCGGGATCATCTAGTCCAACCCCCTGCACAGTGCAGGAAGTTCACAAATACCTCCCCGCACACACACCTCCCCCCAGTGACTCCTGCTCCATGCCCAGAAGATGGCAAAAAAAAACCCCTCCAGGATCCCTGGCCAAACTGGCCTGGAGAAAAATTGCTTCCTGGGCGTGCAAGAAAGGGCCACGAGAACTGAGCCCTGAGGCGACCCTTCCTGCCCTCCCTTCTCATGATCTGCTTAAGTTCACAGAACCAGCATTGCTGTCAGATGGCCACCTAGCCTCTGTTTGAAAACCTCCAGAGAAGGAGAGCCCTCCACCTTTCTGTGTTCAGTTCCATCTCTCTGGCATCTCCAGTTAACGAACAGCAAGTGATCCTCAAGCCGGGAAAGACCTCTGTCTGGGACCTTGGAAAATCCTGCCCTTCAGAGCAGTCAGTGGTAAACTAAAGGAAGCCTTGGTCTGACTTTGTGTAGGGTAGCTGCTTATATTTTATAATCCGTGATGGCTGACTTCCCACATTGAGTGCTCCTTCCTGGTTCATCCTTTTACCCCTAAATGTAGTGCCTGCTTCCATGGAGGGAAATGTTCTTTCCATACTGTGCCCTAATCTTAAAGAAAAGGTTTATTAGCAGAGGTGGACAGTCTGCAGGCCATTGAAGTGGCACACCTGGTCATAACTGGTTTATTCAGCAGGTGTTCTGGTATTTTCTGTGTTCTGAGGGGACAGACCCGGGGGGGGGGGGCCGGGTGTCATTTGCTTGGCATGCAGAAGGTCCCAGGTTCAATCCCCAGCATCTCCAGTTAAAAAGGACCAGCATGCAGAAGGTCCCAGGTTCAATCCCCAGCATTTCCAGTTAAAAAGGATCAGGCAGTAGGTGATGAGAAAGACCTCCACCTGAGACCCTGGCTCAATGGGAGAGCCTCTGCTTGGCATGCAGAAGGTCCCAGGTTCAATCCCCAGCATTTCCAGTTAAAAAGGATCAGGCAGTAGGTGATGAGAAAGACCTCCACCTGAGACCCTGGCTCAATGGGAGAGCCTCTGCTTGGCATGCAGAAGGTCCCAGGTTCAATCCCCAGCATCTCCAGTTAAAAAGGACCAGGCAGTAGGTGATGAGGAAGACCTCCCCCTGAGACCCTGGCTCAGTGGGAGAGCCTCTGGCTTGGGCTGCGGAAGGTCCCAGGTTCCAATCCCTGGCGGCATCTCCAGTTAAAAGGACCAGGCAGTAGGAAAGACCTCTGCTTGAGACCCCGGAGAGCAGCTGCCAATCTGAATAGGCAAAACTGACCTTGATGCCCTCCGGGTCCGATATACTGACCAGGCAGCTTCACGTGTGTTCGGATGTGTCCCGTGTCTGTGGATTTGTCTTGGATGTCAGATTCTCGCTCTGTTTTGAGATGTGGTACTCCAGTAACCGGGCCACTTCTCAGCAGCAAATGGAGTAGAGATTTCAGTGCTCCCTGTGAGTTTCCCTCCTGCCTGTTCAATGGGCACTAATCCGGGAGCTGCTCCGTCCACTGGTTGTTTTACCAGAGGACTGAATTTGGACACTCGCAATAGTTCTGCTCAGTCTGAAGACTTCCTGAACCTGGAAGTCTTCAGTCTTGGCTTTGTGCATGAGGAGGGGAGGAGGGCGGGAAAGGGAGTACGTGAACCCAGTGACTCCAGGTCTGTTCGCCTCCTGAGCCAGGGGTGGTTCATTCCAAAATCCACTCAAGTCGATCTGGTGCTGGCCTCAGGAATCAGCAGTCTCCGGCAGAGGCCCCAGCCCCAGAATGCTTAGCGGCCCCCCCTGGAACTCCCACGATGGCTTCTCGCCACTCGAAGGCCTCCCCTGGATTAACTGGAGATGAGCAGGCGGTCTCCCTTCACCAGCAGGACCACGTGAGCAGCTTTGTCTCAGAGTCGGCCGGAGTTCAAACGCAGGGCGTCGGCCAACAGAGCGAGACCTTAGTGCAGAGTTCCTCTAGGCGCCGTTCTGTGATCACAGTCCCACCGCCTGGGCCCTTTCTCCAGCGTTCAAAGCTGCACGAGGATTTATTGAATGTGATGTCTGCAGACCGACGCCAAGCTGTGAATGTCCTGCCGCCGGCTACTTTTTCAGCACGGAAAGACAGAAAGCTTCGAAGGGACATCTGACAGTCCTCGTTGACATTGGCAGCGGCAGTAAGTCCACCACGAGCTCAAACCCAGTCTCATCAAAAGATAAATGGGTTCTATTCGTTCCCTCCAGCTGTACACAGATGTATCCTACAGATCTATCGTTCGGTCCAGAAACCCTTTCGCAGAGCCCGCATTGGAGGGATCTTGGGACTAATTACGACTTGTAAGCTGCCCTCCTCTCCTTGTCCCCCAAAGAAAATACAAAGCAGCAAACTCACTATAATAGCGCTCTGCATCCTCTTTAGTGAACATACATCCTTTTTTAAAATAAAGGACAGTTTTATTATGCATCTTGCTCGAGTCCTCGCCATCCTAGAGAGAAGGGAAAGAACAGTATGTATGGCGTCTGAGATGCTTTGATGGTTAGAACATGATACCCAGGAGCAGAACTGGGGGAAACTGCACAGTATCTTGTCGCCAATGCTGGCGTTAAGAAATCAGAGCACGATACAACTTGGGGGTGCCTAAAACTCTGAAGTTGCCACCTGAGAATCAGAAGTCATGCTTCCAGTCCTGCACCGGGGTTCGTTAGCACGCACTCACACAGGTTGTATGCAGTGTTCCCTCTAAGCTGAGTTAGTGTGAGCTAGCTCACAGTTATTTACCCTCCGGCTCACACATTTTTGCCTTAGCTCAGGAAGGATGGCTCCAGTCCACAGCAAACTAATCTATGCAGTTGCCGAATCACTCGCTCACCACTTTATTGCCAGTAGCTCACAAAGTAGAATTTTTGCTCACAGGACTCCACAGCTTAGAGGGAGCATTGGTTGTATGTGCATTTTCAGCTTGCATCTGCAGACCCCTGGGGGCTTAGGTTAATACCTAGGGGCAATTCACAAAACCAAACAAGGACCCACGGTAATGTTGGTAATACCTAGGGGCAGCAGTCATGTGCCCTGGGCTCTGGTGGGAAGGGGGATTGAGCCTCTGTTTTGTGGGCCCCTAACCATTCTGAGGCCAGATAACCCTTGTCTCTTTTTCTCCCCCTCCCCCCGCCCTTCCTCTGATGATATCACTACTTTTGTAAGCTCTTTATGGTCCTAAGCAGAGAGGTCCTTTCCCCCAAAGGGCCACCTACACCAATGGCACGGTGTGGACAGGCAACAAACAGGATTGATCTAACCCATGTCGGCAGGCCGTTCTCCCTTCATGAACCATAGAACCATAGAATGTTAGAGTTGGAAGGGACCTTTCAGGTCATCTAGTCCAGCCCCCCGCAGTCTGCAGGAGCACAGCCGAAAGAGAGCCCTACAACATACCCGAAAGATGGTCGTCCAGCCTCCACTTGAAAATGTCCAGCGAAGGAGCGTCCACCACCACTTCCCGAGGCAGTCTGTTCCACGGCTCAACCCCTCTTAGAATCATAGAACGTTAGAGTTGGAAGGGACCTTGCAGGTCATCTAGTCCAGCCCCCCGCACTCTGCAGGAGCACAGCCAAAAGAGAGCCCTACAACATACCCGAAAGGTAGTCGTCCAGCCTCCGCTTGAAAACGTCTGGCGAAGGAGCATCCACCACCACCTCCCGAGGCAGTCTGTTCCACGGCTCAACCACTCTTACGGTTAGGAAGTTTCTCCTGGTATTTAGCCGGTAACGACTCCCTTGTAATTCCCACCCGTTAGATCTCGTCTTGCAATCCGGAGCAAGAGAGAATAGATCTGCTCCATCTTCTACATGACAGCCCTTCAGATACTTGGAGACTGCAATCATGTCCCCTCTAAGGCTTCTCTTTCCCAGGCTAAACAGACCCAACTCTTTCAGCCTTTTAGAACCCCCTTCTAGTTTGCCGATAGGGTCAGACTCTCACAGCCTTGGGTTCCTTTGCTCTGTGGGTTGAGTCAGTGAGAGCCTCCAGCCGTGTATGAGTCAAGAAAAAGGAAAGTTGGGCAGTTCTACTTGTGAGTTTCCCCTTCTCCTGTTAGACATGGCCCGCAGTCCACACTCACCTCTGTTCCTTCTCCTGTCGTTTAATCTGAACCGTTAATGTTTGCAGTGGCCACAGATCTCTTTGCAGCTTTGGAAGAATTTGCAGCCGAGCCGGCGGGAAGGGGCGCCCCTACGCCCGGTTCCCCTGCAGAGTCCCTGCCTGCCGGCCCTGTTTAACACAAGAAGGAAGCTCGTAGGTAAGAGAGCCAGCTTTCCTTTCCCGCCCAGAGAGCCGCCACCTTCCGTGTTCCTTAGCCGCTTGAACGGGGGAGTAACGGCCTCGGGGAGCCCCCTCTTCTAGCAGCCAGACTGCGTGGGCTAGTGTGAGTGTTCGTGGTACGTATCCTGCAGTGCGGTCTCTCTGTGCTTGTTGTTCATTTTACCTGGCTGACCGTCCCCCTCTCCCGTCCGTAGGCCATCGAGGAGGGCACCCTGGAGGAGATCGAGGAGGAGGTGCGCCAGAAGAAGTCCTCCCGCAAGCGCAAGCGGGACGTGGACGTCGGCACGTCCACCCCCACCACCAGCACCCGCAGCCGGGACAAAGACGACGACAGCAAGAAGCAGAAGAAGCGGGGCAGGCCGCCCGCCGAGAAGCTCTCGCCAAACCCCCCCAACCTCACCAAGAAAATGAAGAAGATCGTGGACGCGGTGATTAAATATAAGGACAGGTAACGAAGCCAGGGAAGCGTCGTCGTCTGCTGCTGCTGCTGCTGTGTTGTGTTCAAGGCTCCCTCTAAGCAGTGGAGTCTTGTGAGCAAAAACCTTACTTTGTGAGCTCCTGGAATTAGAGTTGTGTGGGCAGTGTTCCCTCCAAGCTGAGTGAGTGTGAGCTAGCTCACAGTGTTTGAGCCTGTGGCTCACACATTTTTGTCTCCGCTCAAGAAGGAGGGCACCAAAGCAAACTGATTTATGCAGCAGCCAAATCGCTCGCTCACAACTTTAATGCCAGTGGCTCACGAGGTAGAAGTTTTGCTCACAAGACTCCACAGCTTAGAGGGAGCATTGGTTGTGAGTGAGCGATTAGGCTGCTGCATAAATCAGTTTGCTCTGGAGCCATCCCTTCCTGAGCGAAGACAAAAATCTGTGAGCCAGAGGCTAAAAAACTGTGAGCTGGCTCACACTCACTCAGCTTAGAGGGAACACTGGTTGTGTCACAGATGTTTGGGGAGATCTGACAACTCTGGACTTAGGGCGAGGATGCATTGGAGGCGGCCCATTTACAAGAGCTGGCCAGTCTTTCGTCCAAGATAAATATGGACAAACACGACCCAATCAGAAAATAAGTGTAAAGACAACAGTCGTGAGAATCTGAGGGATACGCCCAGGATCCATTTAGAAGCTTAGCAGCCTATCTGAGATCAGCATCCTATCTGAATATAGTATTCCTTATGACTTGTTGTCAAGCACTTCATGAATACAGAGAGCTTTTGTACTACTCTAATATCTCCTGAGGAAGATCCATTATTGAAACGTTGTTAAGGATATTTTTTTATAAGTACCCAAAGGTACACTTTTATTAGTTTTTCTTTTATAATCTACAACAAACAAATCTACACACTACAAACACTCTACTACACATAGCATATATACCAAGAGTACAGTTACATTATATGCTTATATCCAATTACTTAATTAATAAAAACGCTCTATCAGACTGTAACGATTTCATGTTTAACTCTGTGTGTGTGTCTTTAAAAGTTTGGATGCATGGCTGTATGATAGTCTAGAGTAGTGGAAACAAGCAAGTGGTGTGATTGGTGAGTGACAGAGAGGGGGAGGGGTTTTGGAAATGATTCTGTGTGGATGAGCAGATATGTCAGTCAAGAGTGTCAGAGATATGACAGTTGATGAAGACAGTTGGGAGTTAGTTAAGTTCTGATTTCTGTGAGAGAAGCAGAAGTTCTGTGTATGAGAGGTGGGAGACCCATCCCTGTGTGGGATGAGTTTAGTTCTGGGGTCTGAAGGAGAGACCTTCTTGTGTGTGTTATGAAAAGTTGAAGTATAAAGAAACAGTAACCATATATGGCCTGAAGGAAACAGTGTTACAAAGTTACCTAAGGAAAAATCCCTGTCAGTAGGGAGCAGACTGTGTGTTATACCTACTTTTACTAGTTACATGGTTCTACCCTCGTATTTATGCTTTCTTTAAATAAATCCTATTTCATTCAAGTATACCAGTTCTGGAAAGAATCCTTCCTCAGACCACATAGTTCCTCGAAAGCTTAAACCCTCGATATACCTACCCAGTGATGAATATTATATTATAAAGGTTTGGAAAGCCTTACATTTCCTGGTGGCAGCCGGATTACCCAGTAGAGAAAAACATAAAGTACACTTTTAAAGGGAAACCAGACCTTCCCAGTAAAAGGGTCGTCACACAGACACTTTCCATTCTTCTGTCTTCTGTGTGCTCAAGTCCATTGTGATTTATTGATGATGTTGTAGTGCTTTAGATTATAATACATAGGAAGTTTTTTCTTTGCAAGTCTTGGTGACGGCTTGATTTGTGGGTCAGACTCTCAGGACTGTTGCCTTTATACTTATTTTCAGTCTTTCGTCCAGCCAAAAATGGGGAGAATCCTTGGATCGGCTTATGCTCCTAACGGAAAAATAAAGAGGGAGAGGCATCCTTTTAAAGATTTCATTTAAAAAAATTAAAAATGAAAATAGCAGGATGAGGAACAAGCTTGGTTAAGTCAGAGCAGAACAGAGTTTGAGTCCACAATCAGGCACCTTTTAAGACCAGCCAAGTCTTTTTCAAAGTGTAAGCTCCCGTGTGCTTTGCACAAGAAAGCTTCTACCCAGAATTTAAACTTTGTTGGTCTTAGAGGTGCCCGGCTGGACTCGAACTTTGCTCTGCTGCTTTGGACCGACACAGCGACCCCACCTGAGTTTAAGTCGGAGCAGTCTCTTTGGCATCATTTCGGGCTGTCTTGTCTTTTTTTCTAGGACCAAACAACAAGGAGGTACACAGTCTGAAAACCACACCCAACCAAAAAAACATGTACAAATCTAAAATGAATGTAATATATAATTTATAACGTATAAAGGCGAAGAACAAATACGACTACTACAAGTCTGTCTGTCTCAGACTTGTAGTAGTAGTATTTGTTCTTCGCCTTTATACTTTATAAATTATATATTACAGACAGATCTTGGTAGATGTCCTAATTTTAGAGCCCCAGATTCTGTCAAATATCGCTTGCAACCCATGTCCTATTTATCACAGCTTGATACTCATAAGTTTAGGGAAACCTTCACATTAGCCAGATGTGAGGCTTTCCCCTCCGCGATGCTTGAGGGCAGATTCAAAAGGATCCCCACTGAATATAGACTTTGTCGATGCGGCTCAGGAGAGACAGAAACTATTGAGCACATGATGCTCAGATGTAACTGGTATAACAAGATCCGTGACAAATATATTACTCCTCTTATAACAGATATGGTGGGACAATCAGGTGCTGAGCAGTGTAACCGATGTTAATTGATGGGAACCGGACAATTACCGAAACTGTGGCAAAATTTTGGGTAGCATGCTACTGCATCCGAAATACACAATCAAATGTATAATAATAGTTGCCTAATAGTCTCTGTTTTATGTTCTTCTTTTACTTTATTACGCTCAACTGTATTTTTATAGAATTTTGTTTTACTGTCCTAAATTCAGTTATATGAATGTTATGAATGTTATATTTAAAAGCATGTGTGTTCTATGGCTTGTTGCCGTAATAATAAATGACTGACTAACTGACTACTACAAGTCCAAAATATGCTCGATATACGTACATGAAATATAAAGCAGTCACTCCAACTCCCGAGTATTACATTATACATTAACAAGCTGTAAATAGACCTATTGGCGTTCACGAAGGGTACGCTTCATATGATGCTTGTGTAAAGAGTCCGATTCTAGGTGAACCGATGAGCCAATATATCCTCTTCTCGGAACTAAAAAAGAAACATACGAACTCTTCTTCGTAGAGGAAAAAAGTTCACCCAGGCTTAGGTTCTGTAATGCTTCGTGCGTTTGCCAGCTTTGTTCCACATATCACTGCCCCTTTTTCAAAAGAAGAACTATGACTAATAAATCAAAAATTGTACAAGCACATCAATAAGACTGCGATTGAAACACACCTCTATGTTTTACCCCAATTGAGATAACTCACCATAACTTGTTTATCTTCTAAAGTTTCGTGATGTTATTGCAGCCTTTCAGCTGGCGCACAGAAAATTCCGATGATTGTGAAGATGGGGCCATTCCTAATTTTAAAAGCCCTCATTAAACAGCCACAATCCAGGAGGACGTATCCCCCAACTACTTAATAATAAATCATTCAGGTGTGTTTCAAACGTAAACAAACTCATAAAAACCAGCTATAATCAATGTGTTGATTTAAACCACAAGGTGCCACCTTATTAATTAAATTTGTGAATCGTCCTTACTTCCTGTTGTAATAAATGTTTAGAAACATCTACGTCATTGTATTTGTGTCCCTTAAAGAGGTATAATGCAAAAAACCATAAAGCGCCTGGATTTGATGGGCCGGATGGAATTCCCAATAACTCATGACAGCCCCTGGATTTTGGCCACTGTGTTGGACTGGATGGGCCACTGGACTGATCCAACATTGGCTTCTCTTATGTTCTTACGAGTTTGAGTGTTCTTGTGTTCAGAGAGAGTGAAAGAGGCTTCCTTTTTTTTAATCGTCTCCCCTTTTCTTGTCTTGTAGCAGCAGTGGACGGCAGCTGAGCGAAGTCTTCATCCAACTTCCTTCTCGTAAGGAGCTTCCAGAGTACTATGAACTCATTCGCAAGCCGGTGGATTTTAAGAAAATAAAGGTAATTCTTTTCATAGCCGTCGGAAGGTGCTTACGGAGACCTTGCCTTCTTGCCGCTTTGCTGTCCCGATCTTTCCATAATTCAGTCGCGGCCAGCAGTTTCGCAGCTTACTGCTGATCATTTTTGTTTGTCCTCAAGGTAGGCTCCACAGTCCATCCTGTTACATTTGCAGATCACTGAACGAGTCCTCCCAGGCAAGCTGCTTTCTGGCCCCCTGCCCCTCCCAACCACTTGCACTGCCGCGCGATCCTAGAGATCGAGCCCTGCGAGGAAAGGCCGAGGGCCGGGGGAATGTTTAGTTTGGAGAAGAGGAGATTGAGGGGGGACATAATTGCTCCCTTTAAATATCTGAAAGGCTGTCATTTGGAGGAAGGCCAAGGAGCTGTTCCAGTGGGCAGCAGAGGAGAGGACCCAAAGCAACGGGTTTAAATTACATGCAGAAAGGAAAACACTTTAAAAAAAAATAAATCCCCAGGCAGTTTAATGAGACATGGATACCCACAGATAGTGAAGAGTTTCTGCATACTCCAGGTATGCAAACAAACAATCATGCCAGAATTTAAAATTAAGACATGACCTTCTTATTTTATGGCATACTAATGACAGCTAGTTGCCTTCTAAGAGCTACAGAAGGTTGAGGTCAGTTGAGAGTTAAACAAAAGAGGGAAATAGTGGAAAGGAAATGGGCTTGTTCATACTCTTAACATTTGGAGAGTATGAGGCACATATTTTCCAACCTTGTGTTCGTCTGCAAACTCTACTATAGAGCACAGGGAGCCTTTGGTTTTAAAGATCATCTTCCTTGAACTGTGCAAACAGCTTCCTGTTCATTTAGCCCAGGAAACACTTTTTCAGGGTCAGAGTGGTTCAAAGGTGGAACCAGCCGCCTCGGGAGGGGGCGAGCTCCCCTTCATTGGCACCTTCCAAGAAGAGGCTGGACGGATATTTGTCAGAGATGCTCTAGGCTGGTCCTGCACTGGGCAGGGGGTCGGACTAGATGGTCTGTCTGGCCCCTTCCCACTCTATGATTCTGTGATTCTATTCCTGTCCTGGCTCTTTCAGCCTAGAGTAAGACCACGCTGCAGCTTTGGGTTGGGGGCTCGCACCATGCAGGTGCGGAGTAGGTCGGCTCGCCCTCCTTCTCCCTGGGCTCTAAAGGCCAATGGAGGAAGGCTTCGAGCCCTGCTTTGTGGCTTCACTAGAACAAAGGCAAGGGGACACAGATCAACTAGTGCAGTCGTTCTTCTGTCAGAGATATGCAAAGTCTCTCTGCATTACGTCTACCGATACAGGTATTTGTAGGACCAGCATTACATGCAGTTCTTGCTCTAGTACAGGGGTCCTCAACATGGTGCCCACGGGGGCCAGGGTACCTGCCAATACCTTTCTTGGTGCACTTCCATTGTTTTCGGGAAATGGACAGGGCCACGTGGGGTTTTTGCCCAGCAGGGCGTCCAGTAGGCCACTGGAAATCTGTTGAAGAGTTGCTATGAGAGTTATGCATAACCTCCCTCCCTGAGCTTGTGTGGTTGGCTCTGCCTCCTTGGGTAGCCATTTTGTTGTTGGCTCCGCCCCCTGCAGCAGCCATTTTGTGGTTGCGCCCACCAACCTGCTTCAAGATTCCAAAGGTGCTTGCAGGGTCAAAAAAGGTTGGGCACTCCCCGGCCCAACAAGTCCTGCAGACACCAGGCCTCTAGGTTAAAGCTTTGGGAACATAAGGACATCAAAAGAGCCCTGCTGGATCAGACCAGTGAGGGTCCATCTAGTCCGGCATCCTGTCTCACACAGGGGCCAGCCAGTTCCTCTGGAGGTCCAAACAAACAGGGTCAGACCAGTGAAGGTCCCTCTAGTCCAGCATCCCATCTCACACAGTGGCCAACCAGTTCCTCTGGAAGGCCAACAACAGGGCAGAGAGGCCGAGGCCTTCCCCTGATAAGAACACCAGAAGAGCCCTGCTGGGTCAGACCAGTGAGGGTCCATCTAGTCCTGTCTCCTGTCTCACACAGGGGCCAGCCAGTTCCTCTGGAGGGCCAAGGACAGGGCTCAGAGGCTGAGGCCTTCCCCTGATAAGAGCATCAGAAGAGCCCTGCTGGGTCAGACCGGGGAGGATCCACCAAGTCCAGCCTCCCGTCTCACACAGGGGCCAGCCAGTCCCTCTGGAGGGCCAGCAACAGGGCAGAGATGCCGAGGCCTTCCCCCAAGAAGAAGCTCAGAAGAACCCTGCTGGGTCAGACCAGGGAGGGTCCCTCCAGTCCAGCCTCCCGTCTCACACAGGGGCCAGCCAGTCCCTCCGGAGTGCCAGCAACAGGGCAGAGAGGCAGAGGTCCTCGTAAGAACCTCAGAAGAGCCCTGCTGGATCAGACCAGTGAGGGTCCATCAGTCCAGTATCCCGTCTCACACGGGCCAGCCAGTCCCTCCGGAGTGCCAGCAACAGGGCAGAGAGGCAGAGGTCCTCGTAAGAACCTCAGAAGAGCCCTGCTGGGTCAGGCCAGGGAGGGTCCCTCCAGTCCAGCCTCCCGTCTCACACAGGGGCCAGCCAGTTCCTCTGGAGGTCCAACAACAGGGCAGAGAGGCCAAGGCCTTCCCCGGATAAGAGCATCAGAAGAGCCCTGCTGGATCAGACCAGTGAGGGTCCATCTAGTCCAGTCTCCTGTCTCACACAGGAGCCAGCCAGTTCCTCTGGAGGGCCAAGGAGGCTGAGGCCTTCCCCTGATGTTGACTCCTGGCTCTGGGATTCAGAGGACTCATGCCCCTGAATGTGGTGGTTCCTTCCCCTCAGTCACCATGGCTAGTAGCCACTGATAGACCTATCCTCCAATACACTGGATTCATGGTAGATTTTAACGCCCTGCGCCCTGATGGTTGAAGCCAGCTCCAGTTTTCCGGTGCAGTGACCCTTCTCTCGCTCTTTAGCGGCTAATCCAGCACTTTCCAGTGCTTGGTTGGACTGGGAAGTGTGAACATTCCTGATGGCGAACCACCCTGTCACAGGAAATTTCTGGTGGCACATTGAATCCCATGACTCCCTACTGTCTTGCGGGGGGTTCCCCCCCCCCCCCCCGAGATTCATGCAGTAGACCGGGGATCCTCTAAAGGAGCAGGCTCATAGCATTCGGGTGGACCAGCATTGGCTCTCCTTGCCTTTACGGTGCATGCCCTGGTAACATCTAAGTGAGGTCACCGCAGTGTGATTTTTGTGGGGCTGCCCTTGGAGACTGTCCGGAAGCTTCAATGGGTACAGAATGCTGTGGCCAGAGTGCCGACTGGCGTGAGTCCTAGAGACCATAGCTCTCCAGTCGTGCTCCCTCTGCACTGGCTCCCAGTTGACTCCTGGGCCCAATCCAAGGTGCTAGTATGGACCTCTATAGCCCTATATGGATTGGAGCCAGCATACCCAAAGGACCGCCTGCTCCCTGATGAACCCGCGCATTCACTCTGGTCCTCTCCGGAGGCCCCGTTTTGGGTGCCTCTGCCATCGGAGGCTAGACAGGTAACCCTCCAAGGCAGAGCCTTCTCAATCGTGGCACCAGGGCTATGGAACTCCCTTTCTATTGCTGCCTTCCGTGAAGACTTTTTTGGTTCTGTTTTTGTTTCAGTGAACCATCGAATCGCAGTGTTGGGAGGGGCCCTACAGGACATCTAGTCCCAACCCCCTGCTCAGTTCAGGATCAGCCTAGAGCATCCCTGACAAGGGTTTGTCCAGCCGCTGCGTCAAGGCTGCCAGGGAGGGGTTGTTTGCCACCTCCCTAGGCAGCTGAGTCCACTGTGGCACAACTCTCAACCAACGCTCCCTCTAAGCTGTGGTGTCTTGTGAGCAAAAGTTCTGCTTTGTGAGCTACCGGCATTAAAGTTGTGAGCCAGCAATTTGGCTGCTGCATAAATTAGCTTGCTCTGGAGCCCTCCTTCCTGAGCTAAGATAAAAAAGTGTCAGCTGGAGGCTAAAAAACTGTGAGTTAGCTCACACTAACTCAGCTTAGAGGGAACACTGCTCTCAACTGTAAAACAGTTTCTTCTTAATATCCAGCCAGTACCTTCCCGCCCTTCATTTATGATGGTGGGTCCTCTCCTCTGCTGCCAACGGGAACAGCTCCCTGCCCTCCTCTAAGTGACAGCCCTTCAAAGACTTCAAGAGAGCTATACTGTCCCCCCTCCACCTCCTCTTCACCAGACTGAACAAGTTCCTCAGCCTTTCCTCACAGGGCTTCTTGGTCTCCAGGCCCCCCCGATCATCCTCGTCGCTCTTCGCATACCCCAGTAATTGTTATTGGCCTCTTCCTTGGTTGCTGGTGTTAATGTGTGTTTCTGTGCTCTTATTGGAAATACACGCACGCCTTATTTTAAATGCTTTTAGTGTTGGAATATTTTTAATGTTTGATGCTTGCTGCCTTGGGGACGCTATTTGGTTAGAAAGGCAGCAGAGAAATGTTTTAAATAAATACATATCCGTTAGTAAAGGTAAAGGTTCCCTTGCTCGAAAGCCAATCGAGTCTGACTCTAGGGTTCCGGTGCTCATCTCCGTTTCCAAGCCGAAGAGCCAGCGCTGTCCGAAGACGTTTCCGTAGTCATGTGGCCGGCGTGACGAAACACCAAGGCGCACGGAACGCTGTTACCTTCCCACGGAAGTGGTACCTATTTATCTACTTGCAATTTCTTGCTTTCGAACTGCTAGGTTGGCAGGAAAATATCCGTTACAGTATACCAAAAATGGAGCTGTGGTTCTAAATCTAAAACTCTTTCAAAGAGAGCAGGGTCAGATTTCCATACTATATTGGGCACATAAGTAGTCAGCCACCGGCGATGCAGGACAATTGCCCGTAGGCAGCCAGGCAGCGGAAGTATTTGTCGGCTGGCAAGCATCTGCCGCTTCCGCTCACACTATCAACGTGCCACAGATGACTAGCGCGGGTGTATGTGGGTGGGTGGCGTGACAGAAATAGTTGTGGGCCAGAAACCTCGCATCGTCTGATTCTCAAGGTCTGCCTCCCCCCCAGGAAGCCTCCGCACGGGGGCTCGATTTTACGGGGGTGAAGGCAGGCCAGAGTAGGCCACGCGCGGCTTGTTCCTGTATTGCCCCTTCTTTTCACAGTTCCCTTTTCGTGGAATCCTGTCTATAAGAGGGTTCCTCAGTCATAAGTGTCAGGCTCTGTCTGTGGCCCGGGAGCTGACCTGCCCATGGCCGTGGCGTCTGGCTACCCACCAGGGCGGACGGTCCTGGGAGTTGGAGGGAGTCCGTTCAGGAGGAGTTTGCCGTGGGGCCTCAGATAGGCAGGGGACGGGGTTAACGTCACCCCTTAAGTCCCTCCGCCGGCGTGCGCAGGACGCCTCTCGTTCTCCCTCTCTCTCTCTTGCGTTCCGTTTCTCCCAGCTCAGTTCTGTTGCACGTTTCTCCTCCCCGGCCCCTCTGCCTCTCTCTCCTTTTATTCCCTCTTCCCCAATCCCAGCACCGCCTATGTTCCCTGCTCCCTCTACTCCCAGTCTGGCCCTGCCCCCGGTGATAACTCCGGACGCCGTCTGGGCGTTCCAGGCGTGGTCGCAAGTGTGCTGGCGGCGGTCCTGGCGGCCCAGGGGCTGCGCTGCTGGTGCCGCCACCTGGGATCCTCGCCGTGTCCACCCTCTGCGACGTCCGCACCACTGCACGCTGGGGCAAGGTTCCGCGGTGCAGGCACCAGGGGCTGTGCTCTGCCGACGCTATTGCAACCCTCTGGGTTGCCAAAGGTTGGCTCCCCCAGGGCTACCCGCGCTGAGGAGCCAGGCCGCAGCTCCACTGGTTGCCATGGCATCGTGGTTGCTCCGCTCCTCTGCTGGTTCCTGGGTGAGTCGGGCGGTTGGGGCGTCTCTGGGGGGGTGGGGTCACCAGGCAGTAAGCAGTTGAGATTTTCCACCTCGGTCTCGTTTGCCAAACTGTGGCGCAATGTCTTCCATCGGGGTGCGGGTAGCCGGGATCGGATGAGACCCAAGCTGGGCATCTAGAAAGGTTGTCATCCGCTGACTGCACAGAGCGGAATCTGATTCTTCCCCTCTCCCCGGATCCGGAACCACAAGTACCGCAGCCTGAACGACCTCGAGAAGGACGTCATGCTCCTGTGTCAGAACGCACAAACGTTCAACCTCGAGGGCTCCTTGGTAAGAGGCCTCCCCCACCACCTTGGCAGGACCAGTACTCTCGCTCAGGGCCGCTTGCCTTTCCTCCCGCAGACGTCCCTCCGTCCCTCCTCCGGGTTCTTCCGCCTGGCCACCTGCTCTGAATTTCCGAGGGCCGGGTGGCTTCAGCCCGGAAACCGAGATTCCCAGGGGGTTCAGCTGTCCCTCCTTCACTGGGCCTGGGCGGGGTCGTCAGGGCAGGCTCCGGCCTCGCATGGGACTCCTTGCAGTAGAGATTTCTTGGGGTCACCAGCAGTGTTCCCTCTAAGCTGAGTGAGTGTGAGCCAGCTCACAGTTTTTTAGCCTCTGGTTCACACACGGAGGGCTCCAGAGCAAACTAATTTAGGCAGCAGCCAAGTCGCTCACTCCCAACTTTAATATAAGTAGCTCACAAAGTAGAATTTTTGCTCACAGGGCTCCATAACTTAGGAGGAACATTGGTCACCAAGAATGTCCGAGAATTGTCTGGAGACCATGAAGTTCACCACTGTGCACGGTCCACAAGGGGAAACGCTAAATTTTTACGTAGTCCGTAGCAATGGCTCCCTGGAGGGCCTGGCACGATGTGGTCCATGGGGTCGCAAAGAGTTGGACTCCACTGTGTGACTGAGCAACAACAACAAAGCAATGTTCCCTCTAAGCCGTGGAGTCCTGTGAGCAAAAATCCTACTTTGTGAGCTCCTGGCATTAAAGTTATGAGCGAGCAATTTGGCTGCTGCATCAATTCGTTTGCTCTGGAGCCATCCCTTTCTGAGCGAAGACAAACACGTGTGAGCCGGAGGCTAAGACACTGTGAGCTAGCTCACACTAACTCAGCTTAGAGGGAACACTGGTCAGTAGTTTGTGCTTGTCCGGTGGTCTGCCACCAAGAGGCTATTTGAAATCGTCTGTTGTATTTGTCATTCATGCCGAATAGCTGGCCTATGGGTGTGATGTCTGCAATATTCCCATGTTGATGAGTTTTGAACGTTCCAAAGTACTTTCTGTATAAATACCACTAACAGAGACAGTGGGGTGTCGTGGATAAAGTGTCGGACTAGGGTCTGGGAGAAGACCCGGGTTCAAATCCCCCCTCTGCTCTGGAGGCTTGCCAGGTGACCTTGGGCCAGGCACACTCTCCTCTGGACATACGGCAGAGGGTCACTGGTGGAGGAGGGGGAGCTCTACATTTTCCCACCTTGTGGAGTGTGTTAGACTGCATGGCCCTCGTGATCCCTTCCCGCTCTCTGTTACCTCAGCCTGACCTGCCTCACAGGGCTGTTGTGGTGAGGACACACTGGAGGAGAGGGGAATGCCATAAGCCATTTGGGGTCCTCCTCGAGGAGAAAGGCCAGGTAGAAATGAGGTGGAATAAATCAATGTTATAATTAATCCTGGATGGGTATCTCCCTCGAGGAAGTCAGAGGCGCCCAAGCGGAGTGGGCGAAGCTGAGGGAAAACGCGTGCCTTCAGCCGTGGGGCTCTGCACCGGAGTGTGACTCAAGCCTCTTTCCGTTTGTGGTTCCCTGCAGATTTACGAGGACTCCATCGTGTTGCAATCCGTCTTCACCAGCGTGAGGCAGAAGATTGAGAAAGAGGAAGACAGCGAAGGGGAGGAGAGCGAAGAGGAGGAGGAAGGGGAAGAAGAAGGATCGGAATCGGAGTGTGAGTCACCCCGCCTTCTGCCTGCCTATCCCCTCCTCAGCTTTTCATGTGGAGCAAGTGTCTGTGTGTGTGTGTGGGGGGGGGTGCCCCAGCAAAATGAGTGCTGACCTTTGAGGAAAGGTCTGAAAGAAAGAACCAAGCTTGTGTTAGAGGCCTTGCGTCCTGCCTGGAATGGGGGCAGACCTCTAGGGCAGGTGGGGAAAGGAAAATCAAGAAAAGGGCATTCAGGGTGGAGAGGTGGAGCTTTATTTTGGTTCCTCAGAGTTGGGCAAGTAGATAAGAACCGAAGAGGAGCCAATGTTGGATCAGGCCAGTGGCCCCTCCAGTCCAACACTCTGTGTCACACAGGAGCCAGAAATACCAGGTGCCCTCAGGAGGTCTAGCAGTGGGGCCAGGACACTAGGAGCCCTCCCACTGTTGCCCCCCTTAGCACAAATAATACAGAGCATCCCTTGCCCCAGACCGAGAGTTCCCATCTATTCCTTCGGGCGCATAGCCAATGATGGACCTCTGCTCCATATGCTTATCCAATTCCCTCTTATAAGAACCTAAGAGAAGCCAGTGTTGGATCAGGCCAATGGCCCATCCAGTCCAGCACTCTGTGTCACACAGGAGCCAGAAATACCAGGTGCCCTCAGGAGGTCTAGCAGTGGGGCCAGGACACTAGGAGCCCTCCCACTGTTGCCCCCCTTAGCACAAATAATACAGAGCATCCCTTGCCCCAGACCGAGAGTTCCTACCTATGCCTTGGGGCTCATAGCCACTGAGGGACCGGTCTGCTCCAGATGTTCACCCAGTTCCCTCTTGAGGCCATCCCTGCTTGTGGCTGCCGCCCCCTCCCGGGGCCGTGATGCTGTATGGCAAGGGGGCCCTTGGATGATGCAGAGCAGGGGCCCCTCCCCAGTGTGGTGCCCAAGGGCACCATGGCAACTGCGAACACCTTTCCTGCTTGCCCACCCAGTGTTTTGGGGTTTGTTTATTTATTTATTTATTTACTTACTTACTTATTTTTGGGATTTATATCCCGCCCTACCCGTTGGGCGCCCGCCCAGTGGGAATCCTGATTGGCCGCTGGAGGAACTGATCTGCTGTGCAGATTCAAAGGGTGTTGTTTGGACAGCAGCTGCCACCCCAGTCGTGGTGTTACGACCGCTCACTTCTCTTTCCCAGTATGTTTCTAAAGAACCACTTCCCCTGTCCCCTGCACGCGTGCTCCCTCCGTGCCTCTCTCTTCACCTGCTGGGGTTGCGCCTGGCGTCAGAATCCGAAAGGTGCCCACAGGCTCCAGAAGGTTTGGGGACCAGTGTTCCCTCTAAGATGAGTGAGTGTGAGCTAGCTCACAGTTTTTTAGCTTCCAGCTCACACCTTTTTGTCCTAGCTCAGACAGGATGGCTCCAGAGCAAACTAACTTCTGCCACGGCCAAATTGCTTGCTCACAACTTTAATGCCGGTAGCTCACAAAGTAGAACTTTTGCTCACAAGACTCTACAGCAGGGGGATCGAACTCATTGGTTATGAGGGCCGGATCGGACATAAATGAGACCTTGTTGGGCTGGGCCATGTGTGTCATAAAATGTAATGCCAGGTAGCGGAGATATAGACTTTATAAAGGACACCAGCACAAAGAGGGGTTTTTTACTTAAAAGAAAAACGTGCTTCAAACATTAGCACTCTTGCAGTATTTTGTTTATTTAACAGTGTCGGATAACTGACACCTCTTGCTCTGAATTAATTGCATCAAAATGTCTGTGCTGTTGCAACCCTGAGGATGCTGTTCAGGTGTGTATCTGTAAGCTGCAATCCTACAATGATGCAGCAGCAACAGAACTGGGAGTAGAAGCAGAAGACAGCCAGTTCCACTGCGGGCCTGATAGAAGCCCTCTGGGGGCCTGATCTGGCCCCCGGGCCGCATATTTGGCACCCCTGCTCTACAGCTTAGAGGGAGCATTGTTGGGGACCCCGAGTGTAGAGCAAGCCTCTGGCAAACATCCACGAGGGTGGGAGGCGAAAGCTCCAATCCTGCTCCACCGGGCGTATCCGGGGGAGGAGAGAGAGGCCGCCTCCAGCCCAGACACTCACATCCCGTCTTCCCCTTTCTCCTCCAGCTCGTTCCGTGAAGGTGAAGATTAAACTGGGCCGGAAGGAGAAAGCACAGGACCGGATGAAAGGCCGGAGGCGCACCAGCCGCGGTTCCCGGGCCAAGCCTGTCGTCAGCGACGACGACAGCGAAGAGGAGCAAGAGGAGGTGACCGCCGGCTGCGTTTCATTCCCCGAACGGGTGGGGCAGGTTCCAGCCCGGGCCAAGGCCTGGAGAGTCTTGGGGACCCCGTTGGGAGCAGAGGAGGCCTGCTCAGAAGCGGAGGGAGGGGCCGCGGGGTGGGGCCCCTGGCATCCATCCATCTGCCGATCCCTGCAGCTGAGGAGACTGCAGACCGCCCCCCCCCTTCTCCGCACGGGCTGCCTCACAGGAAGACTGTGAGGATAAAACGGGAGGGGGGGGCGGATCCTGCATGCTGCCCTGAGCTCTTCCGGGAAAAGGCCGATTCAGATCCAGTGTTCCCTCTAAGCTGAGTCAGTGTGAGCTAGCTCACAGTTTTTTAGCCTCCGGCTCACACATTTTTGCCTTCGCTCGGGAAAGGAGGGCTCCAGAGGAAACTGATTTATGCAGGAGCCCAATCGCTTGCTCACAACTTTAATGCCAGGAGCTCACAAAGTAGAATTTTTGCTCACAAGACTCCACAGCTTAGAGGGAGCATTGTTTAGCACCTTGGAAACCAGCAAGTCTTTGGGGGGTGGGGATGAGCTTCTGAGCGTCAAAGTTCCCTTTGTCAGATGGGACTCGGAGCAGAGATCTCGGAGGTCTCTGTCTCCCGGTCCAAAGGTTGGGGAGGGCGTTGTAAAGACAGGCGCTGAAGGTGGTTCTGGACTGGATCCCAGGTCTCCGCCTGCAGACCAGCACGACTCTCCCCCTCTGAAGCCCTCTTCACGGAAGCCTCTTTTTCCTTCTCAGGATCGCTCAGGAAGCGGCACAGAAGACGACTAAGCGACATTCCCGGCGTGCAGGACCCCCACCCCGGCGTCTCGGTCCTGCGCTCCTTTTAGCGGCAACGGGTAGCCAGAAACGTAGTGTCAGATGTGGGTACAAACTGTATAAAAACCTCTTCCATATTTATACTGCAGTGAAGATGTAGGACGTTTGTGTCTTGCCTTGTCTTCACATCGGTAGCATTTGTAACAGCATTAACTGTTTAAAAAAAAAAAAAAGAATTATGAGTTGGGGAACACTTGATATATATATATATTTTTTTCTTTTTATGGCAGTCCTATTTTCAGTTGCAGTATTGAATCACTGTAGTTTTAACCTGTGGGTGCGCATGTGTGTAGCAGTCCACTCCTAGTACTGTATTTTATGGGACAGGCTGAACGGCCATCTGCCCCCAGGGGGGGGGGGGGCGAGGAGAAGAGGGCAGCGGCGGCGACTGTGTCCGTGTCACTGGATTTCAAACAGTAATAAATTAAGCAAAAAAGAAAAAAAGGAACCTGAAACCCAACAACTCTCTGTGGAGGCTCTCTTTCTTTCCGCTCTCATCTGGGCTGCTCTTTCTGTGACTGAAGGAGGGCTCAGGAGCCCGGCTTTACACACACACACACACACACACACACACCACGGCTGACTTCCTGTCATTCCCAGGGGTCTCGGCTAGTTCAGCTAGCCCCACGGCGGCAGGAAGAGATGATCTTCTAGGTCAGGGCTCCCCAACCTTTTTGAGCCTCGTGGGCAGAGTTGGAATTTTGATGCAGCGTCAAGGGCGCAACCACAAAAATGGCTGCCGCAGGAGGTGGAGTCAGCCACAAAAATGGCTGCCGCAGGAGGCGGAGTCAGCCTCAAAAATGGCTGCCGCAGTTTACCTTCAGTTACACAGTAAAGGTCCTTGTGCTGTGGTGGCGGTTGCTGCCAAGGCCCCACCCGGCCCTTCCCGCTTTCCAAAGACACCATCGTGCTGGCGGACTCCATTCCTGGTGACCCCCAGGTGTCTTTGCAGACCCCTGGAGTATTTGTGTGCTGTTCTGGAGGCCTTGCTTCAAGAAGGATGTGGACAGAACGGAGCGGGGGCGGAGGAGAGCGACGAGGCTGATCGGGGGCCTGGAGACCAAGAAGCCCTGCGAGGAAAGGCCGAGAGACTTCTTCGGAATGTTCCGTCTGGAGAAGGGGAGGTGGAGGGGGGACAGGATGGCTCCTTTTAAGTCTTTGAAGGGCTGTGTCACGGAGAGGAGGGCGGGGAGCTGTTCCTCTTGGCAGCAGAGGACAGGAGTCGCAATCATGGGTTTAAATTAAGGGCAGGAAGGTACCGGCTGGCTCTTAGCAAGCACTTTTTTGACAGAGTTGTGCCACAGTGGGAATCAGCTGCCTGGGGAGGTGGTGAGCTCAGTCTTTAAGCAGCGGCTGGACAAACACTTCTCGTCAGGGATGCTCTAGGCTGCTCCTGCATTGACCAGGGGGTTGGACTAGATGGCCTCATGTGGCCCTTTCTATGATTCTGTAAATGGCTGCCAGCAGGCAGCAGAGGTCTGGGCTCTCGATCTCCCTGAGGGCCACAAGGAGCCTCCGTTAGGTAGGAGGCTTGATCGCCGCCCAGCCTCACCCGCCTTTCCACTTGGTGACACCACTCCCTCTCCGCTCAGTTCCAAAGACGAGGGCCTGCAGGTCACTGGGAGAGAGGGAGACACACTCGCACTTTTGTAGTGCACACTCTCTTTGTGCTGGTTTGCCTTGATCATTTGCAAAGCCCTTTGCTTTTTAGCAAGACACATTGATAGTTGAATAGGTGCTGTGGAGTTGCCCCCCGGGGTGAACTTAGCAGGCACCCATTGTGTGCCTGGGACCAATGCTCCCTCTAAGCTGTGGAGTCCTTGTGAGCAAAAATTCTACTTGGTGAGCCACTGGCATTAAAGTTGTGAGCGAGCGATTTGGCTCCTGCATCAATGAGTTTGTTCTGGAGCCCTCCTTCCTGAGCCAAGGCAAAACTCTGTGAGCCGGAGGCTAAAAAACTGCGAGCTAGCTCACATTATCTCAGCTTAGAGGGAGCACTGCCTGGGGTCATAGGTATGGGTGCCTGGCGTTCAAAGGGGTGTTCCCCAAAAGCCCCCGTGTGGCCCCAGGGAGTAGATTACCGGCATCCTTCCTACCATTTATAGTTTCCATTGGGCCATGCAACAGATGGGGGACATGTTGCGGCCACACCAGAAAGAGCCTTTTGGGACGTCTCAGCAAAAGAAATGAATGAGGAAAGGCTGAAAGGTCTTCTGGGACTTTTCCATTTAGAAGAGAAACGACTAAGGGGGGACATGATAGAGGTTTCTAAAATTATGCCTGGGGTGGAGAGAGCTGACAAGGATAACTTTTTCTCCCTCAGAAAAGACTAGAACTCAAGGGCATCCAGTGAGGCTGATGGGCAGTAGTTTCAGGACAAAGGAAATACTACTTTATACCCAGTTATTAAAATGTGGAATTTGCTGCCAGAGGATATAGTGATGGCTACAGGAATATACAGCTTTAAAAGGGGATCAGATAGATTCATGGAGGACAAGTCTCTCAATGGCTACTAGCCATGGTGACTAAAGGGAACCTCCCTGTTCAGACGCACTCAGCCTCTGAATCCGAGCCAGGAGGCAATATCAGGGGAAGGCCTCGGCCTCTCTGCCCTGTTGCTGGCCCTCCAGAGGAACCGGTTGTCCGCTGTGTGAGAGAGGATGCTGGACTAGAGGGACTCTCACTGGCCTGACCCAGCAGGGCTCTTATGAACGCTGCAAGCAGATAGCGGACTTCATTTCTGCACTGTGATCTGGTCCAAGATAACCAGCAGGGGTGAAAAGGAGAGAAGGTATATAATGATGTTCTCTGGTGAAATGTGGCAGATGTTCTTGGGGTGCACAATCTTCCCCCACTTCACAGTGGATTTCCTAACCACGGTCGAGCTGGTAACACACACATAAAGGTGAAGGGGGCACTGGAAACCAAGCCTTCAGCCACCTGTGCCAATACACTTTTATAAAGTGTATAAAATCTGCTTTGGGTTGTTAGGTTTGAGAGCAAAAAGGTTTGAGACGTATAGGAAAAAAGATACACCCAGTTCCCCCACCCCCCCAGACAGACACACACACACACACACCCTGTGGCATGAGAGTTCTTTATGGAGTGGCTTTTTGAAGCACGATTAACTAACTTTGACCTAGAAGAGTTGCTGGATTCGGCTATGAACCGGTGCAGCGACCTGTGTTTCTGTTTAATCTGACCGACTCTTCTTCAGACCACATCTCTGATGTCCTGTTCAAAAGGAACCATGAGTCTGTGGAACAGCATTAGACGACACCAAGGCTCCCTCTGAGCTGTGGAGTCTTGTGAGCAAAGATTCTACTTTGTGAGCTCCCGGCATGAAAGTTGTGAGCGAGGGATTTGGCTCCTGCAGACATTAGTTTGCTCTGGAGCCCTTCTCCCTGAGCCGGAGGCTAAAAAAACGAGCTAGCTCACGCAAACGCAGCTCAGAGGGAACACCGGATGACACACACACACACATCCCTTTGAAGAGGTACGGACTGAGCATGCTTTACCAGCTCGTTGAATCGCTCGTCCTTGTCCCACAGCAGTGCCTTGGCGGTGGTACACACACACACACACACACCCGGAGTTCGGGGCAGTGATTACCCTCTGCAGAAACAGACCAAGACGTGGGCTCGATGTGCTGCGTGGGGGCTTTCCACTCGAGAGCCAGTTTGGTGTAGTGGTTAAGTGTGCGGACTCTAATCTGGGAGAACCGGGTTTGATTCCCCACTCCTCCGCTTGCACCTGCTGATGTGACCTTGGGTCAGTCACAAGCTCTGGCACAGCTATCCTTGAAAAAGAGCAGTTTGTGTCAGAGTTCTCTCAGCCCCACCCACCTCAGAGGGTGTCTGTTGTGGGGAGGGGAAGGGAAAGGAGTTTGTAAGCTGCTCTGAGACTCCAAGTGAAGGGCGGGATATAAATCCAATCCTCTTCTTCTTCTTCGAGCCCAAATCCTCTGCCTGCAGCAGGCGACAGGTCCCAAATGGGTCCCAACAGGCTTTTGCCCACTCAGGATCCTTTATGGAAAGGAGAGACCATTTGAGACCAAATGGGACGGAGAGAGTTTCTTATTTCGCGCCGCATGGCTTTGCAGTTAATCTTACCAGGTTAGCCTGATCTCATCAGATCTCGGAAGCTAAGCAGGGTCGGCCCTGGTGAGTCCTTGGATGGGAGACCGCCCGGGAAGCCCAGGGTGGCTACGCAGAGGCAGGCAAGGGCATGCCACCACTGTGTGTCTCTCGCCTTGATGTGGATGGCTTACGCTAGCCCGATCTCGGTGGATCTTGGAAGCTAAGCAAGGTCGGCCCCAACGCTCCCTCTAAGCCGTGGAGTCCTGTGAGCAAAAATTCTACTCTGTGAGCCACTGGCATTAAAGTCGCGAGCGAGCGATTTGGCTGCTGCAGAAATCAGTTTGCTCTGGAGCCCCATCCTTCCCAAGCTAAGACAAGAATGTGTGAGCCGGAGGCTGAAAAACTGTGAGCTGGCTCACACGAACTCGGCTTAGAGGGAACACTGCTTGGCCCTGTTTAGTATTTGAGTGGGAGGCCACCAAGGAAGTCGTGGATGGCCACGCAGAGGCAGGCGATGGCAGACGAACTCTTGCCTTGAAAACCCTTCCGGGTCGCTATAAATCAAGCTGCGATGTAACCGCACATTATGCGCACCCAGTCAGACCAGCAAGTCTGACGACAGTTCAGACTTCTCTTCCCGCAGGCTAGACTCCAGTCTCGTCTACTTTTTATAGGGCCTTTGCAGAGACCCTAAAGTTGGGGCAAGCTGTGATTGATGGCAGAGGAGTCATTCCCCAGGTGAGGCGCCCACGGGCACCATGACACCCACTAACATGTTTCCTGACGCCCTCTTGTTTCTCCCTCAAAGTAAAGACCTTTCCTCCCATCTTACCGGGGCAAGAGATTTTTGGTAGAAGATCCCAGGAGGCATCGCCTTTGTGCCTGCAGAAACAGCCGCCTCCCGTCGTAGGGGAGGTCTGGCTTGCAACCTGGCAGCGTTTGTGGGCTGGTCCAAGTCAGCCATGTCTATTGCCGTGCTCAGCCCTCGTTCTCAGGGTTCCAAAATAAAGGCCCACGGGTTCCACAAATGGGGGAGGGGGCAGCCCTGGCTCTCAGTTCGGGTTCTATATTCCATCAGCCTCATGTTATGGAACTTATTTAGGGCCAAACAAGACCGTTGCTTTTTAAAAAAAGATTGGATCCGCGTTACCTAACTTGGGTTCCCTGAAGCCACACAGCAGGCTGTGGGGGAATGGCTGTTACAAACCAACAGCGAGCCCAAAAGGGTTCAGAAGGATGGTTGGGGGGGGGGGGGGGGGGCACAGCTCCTGTCTTCCCTTCCAAGCCATTTCCCCACACCGAAATGGGTGTGTGTGTGTGTTACTTCCCTATTGAGAGCCAGTCTGGCGTCGTGGTTAAGTGCACAGACTCTAATCTGGGAGAACCGGGTTTGATTCCCCACTCCTCTACTTGCACCTGCTGGATGGCCTTGGGTCAGTCACAAGTTCTCTCTGAGCTGTTCTCTCAAGAGCAGTTCTCTCAAGAGCGCTCTCAGCCTCACCCACCTCACAGGGGGCGTCTGTTGTGGGGAGGGGAAGGGAGAGGAGTTTGTAAGCCGCTCTGAGACTCCTTCGGGTAGTGAAGGATGGGGTATAAATCCAATCTCTTCTTCTCTCTTCTTCTTCTCCTTTTTCCTTTAGTAGCCATTCCCCGTGGCTGTTCCGTGGCTGCTGGCTTCCCTGGACCCCACTCTTTAAAAAGGGAAGTGTCTAGTTTGCCAAAAAAACCACCCGGTCTTTCACTTCTACTTCTTTTCACATATTCCACAGCTTCATCCCACACATGTGCTGACCTCAAACGCGTCCACCCTCCCCTCCTAGATTGCTTCAGACACACCAGAGTCACAGGAGGGATGCGTCTATTTTTTTTCTTGTGTTTATTTTTTTTGGGGGGGGGGGGAGGTAATGAGCTTTTGAGAATCGGCGCTCCCTGGGTCCCACACACGAAGGAGGCTTGCTCATTCCCACGCATCCACATGGGCATTCTGTGCTAGTGTAGCTTTCTGTAAATTCTGTTAGATTAGCAAACCATGGGAAGAATAAACCAGGGCTTTTTTACTGGGGGAACTTCCTTTCCCTCTTGAGAGTTCCGGCACCTCTTTTTTAAAAAAAAAAACCAAACCACCACCCTGGAATAAAGAGAAGAAGAGATTGGACTGATACCCCACCCTTCACTATCCGAAGGAGTCTCAGTGGAGCGGCTTACAAACTCCTTTCCTTTCCCTCTCCCCACAACAGACACCCTGTGAGGTGGGCGGGGCTGAGAGAGCTCTGACAGAAACTGCTCTTTTTCAAGGACAGCTCTTGTCAGAACTACGGCTTGCCCAAGGTCATCCAGCAGCTGCGAGTGGAGGAGTGGGGAATCAAAGCCGGTTCTCCCAGATTGGAGTTCGTGCACTTCACCACTACACCAAACTGGCTCTCACCTGCTGCCAGAGAGCTCAATTAAGCTGTGCATCTGTCCAGCTTCAAGTGCCACAAACGCTACCTCTGTGTTGCACAGAATTAGAACCCAGTTGTGAGTGCCTTCTCAGCCGGAGACCAATGCAAACGTGAATACAAATGTTTACTCTTTCTCACACCACCACTGATTCCCAGCAATAAAGACAGCAGGGGGCCGTGGCTCAGAGGTAGCCCATCCGCCTGGCACGCAGGAGGTCCCAGGTCCCACCTCTGGCGTCTCCCGTTAAAGGGGTCAGGGGGTGCTGAAGACCTCTCTGCCCGAGACCCTGGAGAGCCGCTGCCCGTCAGGGAAGACAGCCGATGGCCGGACGCGGCAGAAGGCAGCTCCACAGGTGTCCGGAAGCCAGTGGAGTTCACTCCTGTACAGGTGTCATTGAGGGACGGCCAAAACATCCCCACCATGAGAACCATCAGCACGTCATCCACAGTTAATTCACTTATCCCAGTCCGGCATTAAAAGGGGAGGGGAGGCAGTGTTTGTCCAGTGGTGGAAGAGAGAAGCAGCGCCCCGTTTTCATTTCCTCGGTGTCTAGAGGGGGGGGCAACAAAGCAGAGGAGGGGTCCGCCCGAGGAGGCCGGCCCGCAATCCGCTACCCGTCCTGCGGGGCCTCCCCTGCCCCTTTGCAGTCTGCGTACTTCTGCACCAAGGAGTGGAAGGCCTTCCAGACCGCGGGGTCCCTGACGCACAGGGTGCCTCCCCCCCGCCACTCCTCCGCGTGGTTGCGGTTCATGTCTCCGACGCAGGCCCAGCCGGGATCGCTCTCGGTCGCCACGCACCACTTGGAGTGGTCCACCATGGTGGAGAAGGCGGGTCCCGGCTCCTGGAAGGCCACGGCCTCCACGTTGTAGACACGGAAGGGCCCCGAGCAGTTGGAGGGCAGGATCCCGTGGGACCTCTGCCAGAACTCGACGTAGAGATCGCTCGCGAGGGCCTGGGCCAGCCAGCCGGAGTACAGATCTGGAGGAGGAAGAAGGACATGGGGGGACTTCAATCAGCAGAAATGCAAAGAGCCAGTGAGCAATGCTCCCTCTAAGCTGTGTGAGTCTTGTGAGCAGAAAGAGACTTTGTGGGCTGCTGGCATGAAAGTTGCGAGCGAGTGATTTGCCTACTGCATAAATTAGTTGGCTCTGGAGCCACATCCTTCTTGAGTGAAGACAAAAATGCGTGAGCTGGAGGCTAACAAACTGTGAGCTGGCTCACACTAACTCAGCTTAGAGGGAACACTGCTGGTGAGATGTGGGGGGGGGGGGCGGACTATCCAGCCTTTTCAGCCACACCACCTCACTTACCATCCCCAAAGCGACCAAACTTGGCAAAGCTGACAAACTCCTTCCCCTCCAACGACGTCAAAGTGACACTGGAGTTCCAGGGCTCCTGCTGGACGTGGCACCCCTTGGAAGCGTTCAGCAAGGCGGGCAGGTCTTGGGCAAAGGTCCCTTCCACCCGGTAGTCGTACACCAGAGGGTCTGTGAAGAGCAGCTGTCTCCCTGGGGCAGAAGGCAACATGACATGGGACACCCGGTCTTATTTCATGGAATGTATTTTCACAGAATCATAGAGTTGGAAGGGACCGCCAGGGTCATCTAGTCCAACCCCCTGCACAAGGCAGGACATTCATAAGAACCTAAGAGAAGCCAGTGTTGGATCAGGCCAGTGGCCCATCCAGTCCAACACTCTGTGTCACACAGTGGCCAAAAATACCAGGGGCCATCAGGAGGTCCAGCAGTGGGCCCAGACGAGTGCCTCAAAGTTGACTTTCTCCCAGGGATACAAAGATCCCTTCCCACACACACACACACCCAGTGACCGCTGTTCCACACTCAGAAGATGACAAAAAACCTCCAGGATCTCCAGCCAAACTGGCCTGGAGAACAATTCCTTCTTGACCCCAGTGGTGGGGCGTGTAAGAAAGGGCCAGGAGAACTAAGCACTGAGGCAACCCTTCCTGCCCTCCCTCTCGTGATCTGCCTCAGTTCACAGAATCGAAAAAACAAGAAGGTCACAGCCAAAGCCAAAGAAGCCTAACAAGAAAAGACACAACGGAAGCTGCATCACAAATGCTTATAATACTAGAAACATGCAACAATGAATTATAAACCATCCAATTTATCAAAAGAAGTCCATATTTAGATTTAGATTTGGATGACGAAATCCTCCGGAGTAAGCTTCCGTTTTGTAGAAAAAACTTCTTCCGAACATCAAAAGGTCAATTTGTGTCATTCCTTATTCAGTAGATGGCAAATTTCACAATTAAACTCTAGAAAATCCTAATCCATCATGGAAAGATTCTGCAGTTTCTACTAAATTCTCACAATAGTGGGCAAGTAAGTCCCTAAAGGCTTTAGATGTTAAAATAGAGGACAGGCTCTTCAGCTTTAAGAAGTTACACATCTCTACCTAGTTACCATTACCATTAGCTTGCTCCAGCTCTTGAGGCAAGAACATGGCCAATGGCCACCTTGCCTGTGGAGAGATCTGTGTGCGCTCCTGGATACAGCACCCAAGAAAAAGAGCGCCCCTTCCTTTCACAAGGAGGTTTTCCCATATCTGTTTCTCCACCCCCTGACCAGCCAGGCCAGGTCAAGGAAGTGTTTCCTGCAGCTTCGTCCTGGAGCCTTGCTAGCCTAAAGTCCTCCAAACCTCTGTTCCCTGCTAGGAGGAAGGGGAAGATCTGGACCCCTCAATCTCTCTCCTGCTGGTTCTACTCGCATTTGAATGAAGGTGAGCATTCTGGAAAGCAGTTGCACAGACGTCCCTCTTCCCATGTCTGTTCTCTGCCCAGAGGGGGGGGGACTGTTAAAAACCCCAAAGGTGAGGTTTCGTTCCTTTCAAACCTCCCAGGAAGAAATGCATTTCTTCACACCCACAGTGAACGTTGTGCCCCCATGAAGATCCCACACGGTCCACCTACCGATCTCTTTGAACTGACTGTAGGGGAAAGTCACACACAGGAAGCTCTGCCCATTGAGCAGGGCGCTTCGAGGCCAGCTATAGTTCGTCTGGAGGTCCGGGAAGTGCGGAGTGCTGTGGAGCATCCAGAAACCCTGAGTAGTATCCAGAAGGATGACTCCTTAAGGGGGGGGGGGGGGGGAAGAGGATCACAGTGGCAGAAAGCGACTCAAAACACCTGCCTGGTGGGACAGAGAGCTAACAGAAGAGACCCCCGGCCCCCGGCCCAAACTCCTTCCGCCCCAAGACGGACTCTCCACTCACCCATTGGTCTCCACTCCCTTACTGAGAAGGGAAAACAAAGTTGGAGTCCACACACTTCTTAAGATACATTGAAATGGAAGTTACCAAGTCCATACATATAGGCTTGGTATAGTGGTTAAGTGTGCGGACTCCAGTCTGGGAGAACCGGGTTTGATGCCCCACTCCCCCACATGCAGACCAGTGTTCCCTCTAAGCTGAGTTAGTGTGAGCTAGCTCACAGTTTTCTAGCCTCCGGCTCACAGGTTTTTGTCTTCGCTCAGGAAGGAGGGCTCCAGAGCAAAACTAATTTCTGCAGTAGCCAAATTGCTCCCTCACAACTTTAATGCCAGGAGCTCACAAAGTGGAATTTTGGCTCACAAGACTCCACAGCTTAGAGGGGGCACTGATCCAGACACATTGGATATTTGTTACCAGAACAATTTGGAGAGCATGTGCAGTTACCACGAGAGATTATCCAGGTTTTAAAAGTTCATAAAAGCCTCTTGATATTATAGTATTAAGGAGTTTGGTGTGGTGGTGAAGTGCTCGGACTCTATTCCGGGAGAACCGGGTTTGATTCCCCACACCTCCACTTGCTCCTGGCTGGATAGCCTTTGGCAAGCCGTAGTTCTGACAAGAGCTGTTCTCGAAAAAGAGCAGTTTCTGTCAGAGCTCTCTCAGCCCCACCGACCTCCCAGGGTGTCTGTTGTGGGGAGGGGAAGGGAAAGGAATTTGTAAGCCGCTCTGAGACTCCTTTGGGTAGCGAAGGGCGGGGTGTAAATCCAATCTCTCCTCTTCTTCTCCTTCCATCAAAGGTAGTAATTGGTGAACAAGGAGTATGGTATTGGGAGGCCAGGCAGCTGGTCTCTCCACAGTGAGCACATTGACCAATACTCCCCATGCGGCACAGCAGCGGTCCTCAAAGCAAGGCAGATGGGACGGTAGGTGGCCCCTAACCTGCAGCGTCGGGCAGAGCTGCGGGACTCCATCAGGGGTCCTCGGGACAGGAGCCTTACCTTTGGTGTGCCCTTTGCTGGAAGACAACTCTCCCGGGGGCTCATCGTTGTAGAGGACGTAGGCCGTTTCCTCCTGGTGGGCGACAGAACAGAGGGCCCATGAGAGGATCGGTCTAGGCCAGCCCCGATCCTGCCTCAACCACCCCCGGCACAGCACCTGTCCCATTTCTGTTACACGGGTCATTTCCTGCAGGAGCGCACAGGAGCGGAGCTCCGGCAGTAAAGAGCCCAGGGGGTGGGCACATGCAACAAGCCCCGCCCCCTGCTCCCAGCAGCCCTCAGTCAGAGCAAGAAGCAGCCAGGTAAGTTGCAGAGCTCCCCCTGGATCCAAAACAGTCCAGTGGCACATTTAAGACCAAGTTTTATTCAGGTACAAGCTCTTGGGTGCAAATCTCCACTTCCCCCCCCCCCCAATAGCTAGCAATCCAAAACAGTCCCGTGGAGCCAGAGCGGTGGGTGCTGCCTTCTGACACACTTCCGGTGATGTCAAGGGGCGTGGCATATGCAAATAAGTCGTGCTAATGAGTTATGCTAATGAGCTCCTGCACCTCTTTTTCTACGAAATGACCGCTGCTGTTACGCTTCCTTCCCCACAGCTTTCTCTGCCTCAATTATTCCCACATTTCTTCTCCAAGATGGGGGTCTCCCACTTAAGAGTCTGCCGCCCAAAGGGTTACATGGGAAACTGGTGTGGGAATACCAAGGAGGCAGAGGAGCGCAAATATGTTTCAGCACTTTCGGCAACTTTGACTGAGTGATCCTTTGACGTAACTTCTTGGATTGTGCTGTGAGATTTCTCAGGAATCACAAAATATCCTGGCCAGCCTTTGTTGTTCTCATCCCCCACAATTCCATGCACCCAGGAATGTGGAGGGGGAATACTGTCACATCCCCAATAGACATATCCCTGAATCATAACCACAAAAATCAGGGGAAGGCCTTGGCCTCTCTGCCCTGTTGCTGGCCCTGCAGAGAGACTGGCTGGCCCCTGTGTGAGACGGGAGGCTGGACTAGAGGGACCCTCCCTGGTCTGACCCAGCAGGGCTCTTCTGGTGTCCTTCTCAGGGGAAGGCCTCGGCCTCTCCGCCCTGTTGCTGGCCCTGCAGAGAGACTGGCTGGCCCCTGTGTGAGACGGGAGGCTGGACTAGAGGGACCCTCCCTGGTCTGACCCAGCAGGGCTCTTCTGGTGTCCTTCTCAGGGGAAGGCCTCGGCCTCTCCGCCCTGTTGCTGGCCCTGCAGAGAGACTGGCTGGCCCCTGTGTGAGACGGGAGGCTGGACTAGAGGGACCCTCCCTGGTCTGACCCAGCAGGGCTCTTCTGGTGTCCTTCTCAGGGGAAGGCCTCGGCCTCTCCGCCCTGTTGCTGGCCCTGCAGAGAGACTGGCTGGCCCCTGTGTGAGACGGGAGGCTGGACTAGAGGGACCCTCCCTGGTCTGACCCAGCAGGGCTCTTCTGGTGTCCTTCTCAGGGGAAGGCCTCGGCCTCTCCGCCCTGTTGCTGGCCCTGCAGAGAGACTGGCTGGCCCCTGTGTGAGACGGGAGGCTGGACTGGAGGGACCACTTGCCTGAGCCCCAGCTCTCTTCTACTGTTCTTATGTTCTTAACACGGATGCCAAAGGAGAGAGAACCCTGATCCTCGCAGTGCAGGTCTGGTTTGATCCTTCGTTCTCACCTCAGTCGGTGCCTGCAAAGCGCTTCTCCCTTTCCCCTGGTTGATCCTTTCCCCCGACTCACCTGCCTCCGTGTGGCTTCCACGTACAGCTGTTGCAGAGTCCGGCCCACGGCTCCCTCGGTTCTGTCCATGAGACTCCTGCCTTCCACCCAGCCCTGCGTGTGCTGATCTTGGTACATGTAGCGCTTGCCTTCTGCCGGGGTGTGGTGATGGGATTTGGGCAGTTTGTAGACAATAAACCTGTTGCAGAGGAAAAAGAACTGTGAGCAGGCAAGAGACCCAGGCCTATTGGAAGACACTAACCCAGGGGTTCCCCAACACGGTGCCCGTGGGCACTTTCTCCAGCCCTTGCCAAGTGGGCGGAGCGAGGTGGGCCTATTGCCCAGCAAAGCTTCCGATTGGCCACTGGTGATCTGATTGGCTGTACAGAGTTTTTTAAAATGTTCCTGCCACCAGAGGAACACAAGGATCTTCAGGGTGTGACCGAACATAAACTGCGGCAGCCATTTTGTTACTAGGCCTGCCTCCTGTGGTAGATATTTGTGGCTGCACCCATCCCCCTGTCTCATAAGAACCTCAGAAGAGCCCTGCTGGGTCAGATGAGTGAGGGTCGCTCCAGTCCAGCCTCCCGTCTCACACAGGGGCCAGCCAGTCCCTCTGGAGGGCCAGCAACAGGGCAGGGAGGCCGAGGCCTTCCCCTGAGAAGGACACCAGAAGAGCCCTGCTGGGTCAGATGAGTGAGGGTCCCTCCAGTCCAGCCTCCCGTCTCACACAGGGGCCAGCCAGTCCCTCTGGAGGGCCAGCAACAGGGCAGAGAGGCCGAGGCCTTCCCCTGAGAAGGACACCAGAAGAGCCCTGCTGGGTCAGACCAGGGAGGGTCCCTCCAGTCCAGCCTCCCGTCTCACACAGGGGCCAGCCAGTCCCTCCGGAGGGCCAAGAACAGGGCAGAGGGGCCGAGGCCTTCCCCTGATATAAGAACCTCAGAAGAGCCCTGCTGGGTCAGACCAGGGACGGTCTGATCCAGCAGGTGCAAGTGGAGGAGTGGGGAATCAAACCCAGTTCTCCCAGATTAGAGTCCACGCTCCTAACCACTACACCAAACTGGTTCTCTCGGTGTGGCTCAGTGCAGCCAGCTGAACTCCCCTGTGCCTGGCCCCTCTATAAGCAGGGCCCACAAAGCCCTGTTCGGCAGGCAGACCCTCTCCCCACATCCCCGGTCTCCTTGGCAGCCTATCCCAAGGACATAATCCAGGCACTACCAGGCCATTTAAATGCCCCTGGATTCCAGGGGAGAGTAAATCCTGTGCACGAGGGCAGAACGAGGACCCCCGTTTTCCTCATTCGTCCCATTTCTGGGTGAAGCGTAGAAGTGGGGGGTCTCCCCCTCCCCAGGCAAAGACAGCTAAACCCTCCGCCGCCTCCATTCCAGCAGGCATTTGTGAAGCAGCTGACTTCCACGAGGCAAAGTAGGGAAGGGTCTTGTGTCAAAAGAAAGCTCCCCCTTCCCGTTATCAGAAAGGAGCAGGCGAGACTGAATACCTCCAACGGCCGCCGTCAGGCATGCCTGTCATTCACACAGACTGGCTGACCTGCATTTCCAAACCCGGGGGGGGGGCGTGGATCCAGTCTCTGGCCGGCGTGGCTGGCAGGAGGTTCCCCTTCCTGTCTTGGGGGGTATCCAGAGAATGTTGGGCCCGATCTAGGCACGGCCCATGGGGCTCCCCTATTTCCCCCCCAGAGAAATTAAAAATCTCACTTTTCCAGCCCAAAGGAGAACCTGCAGAGCGGCCGTGGTTTGGGGGGGGGCTCATTCGAGCCCCGCCCACCGCCAAGACGGAAAGCTAACTGTTCCCAACAGGAACAAAGTTCGAGTCCAGTGGGGCACCTTTGAGACCAATAAAGACCAATTCAAGGTAGAATCATAGAATGTTCATAGAATGTTAAGAGTCGGAAGGTACCTTGCAGGTCATCTAGTCCAACCCCCTGAATTCTGCAGGAGCACAGCCGAAAGAGAGCCCCTACAACATACGCGAAAGATGGTCGTCCAGCCTCCACTTGGAAACGTCCAGTGAAGGAGCCTCCACCACCTTCCAAGCCAGACTGTTCCACTGCTCAACCACTCTGACAGTCAGGAAGTTTCTCCTGATATTTAGCCGGTAACGACTCCCTTCTAATTCCCACCCGTTCGATTTGTCTTGCATCCTGAGCAAAAGAGAATAGATCTGCTCCGTCTTCTATATAACAGCCCTTCAGATACTTGAAGACTGCAATCGTGTCCCCTCTAAGCCTTCTCTTTCCCAGGCTAAACAGACCCAACTCTTTCAGCCTTTCCTCCTAAGACTTGGATTCCAGCCCTCTCGCCGTCCTGGTTGCCCTCCTCTGGAGGTATATGCATTCGTGTACATGCACACTTCTTCAGATACAGAGATCTAGAAAAGCATGTGCACACACAAAATATTATACCGTGAATAAAACTTTGTGGGTCTTAAATGTGCCACTGGATTCAAATTTTCTTCTGCTGTTTCAGGCCAACACGGCGACCCCACCTGAACCAGTCTCCAATCAGAAGGCTGAAGAAGTAGTGAATGCCCTTTTGCTACGTGTTTCTAAAAGGTCACAGAAAGAAGCAAAAGGCTAGAAGGCAGACAAGGAATCTGCCTGCACTGTACAAAGTGTGGCACCTGCAGTGTGCACTCTGTAGAGAGCACACAGCTGAAAGACAGAGGACCTAGATGGGAAGCTGGGTTAGTTTGTAGCAGTGAAAAAGAGCCAGGGTCCAGGAGCACCTTCCAGACTAACAGAAGTGAGCCGTGACCGACAACAGCTCCCCCCCTGCCACCAATTTTGTGAATCTAAGGTACTCTTCGACGCTTGCTTTTTTTCTTCTGCTACAGACAGACTAACACAGCTATCCCCCTTTTGATCTATCTGAAGAAGTGAGCCGTGACTCACGAAAGCTCCTCCCCTGCCACAAATTGTGTGAATCTTTAAGGTGCCACTGGACTCTCGCTCTTCTCTCCTGCCGCACACGGCCACCCATCTTGACCTATCTGAAGAAGTGAGATGTGACTCAGGAAAGCTCGCCCCCTGCCACAAATGTTGCTCCCCTTTAAGGAGGTTATACATTATTTGTAGAGGTTTCAAACGAAAGGTTTTTAGTCGCTCACTCGTCTAGTTTTTACTGAAGAAGTGAGCGGTGAGTCATGAAAGCTCCTCCCCTGCCACAAATGTTGTTCCCCTTTACGGAGGCTATACATTATTTGCAGGGCTTTCAGACTATGCAGCTGCTCACTCATCTGGATTTTATTCAGTGCAATCAACAAAGGTGCACGTGCGAACACACATGAAACGGCCTTATACTGAATCCACCAAGGTCGGACTTGTCTACTCAGACTGGCAGCTGCTCTCCAAGGTCTCAGGCAGAGGAAGGTCCTTCCCATCACTTTCTGCCTGGTCCTTTTTTGCTGGAGATGCCAGGGATTGAACCTGGGACCTCCTGCATGCCAAGCAGAGGCTCTGCCACTGAGCCACAGCCCCTCTTTACAGCTCTCCAGGGTCTCAGGCGAGGGTCTTTCCCATCACCTCCTGCCTGGCCCTTTTTAGCTGGAGATGCTGGGGGGTGGGGATTGAACCGGGGACCTTCTGCATTCTTCCACTGAGCCACAGCCCATCCCCAAAAGGAAGCAAGCAGTGAGAAATAACCCTGCCTCAAGAGGACACCAAGCCATGAATCGCTCTTGACCTGGTTTTGACCATAAGGTGACCAAGGCCTCCTCACCTGTTTGTTTCACTCTACCACAGCGCCCTCTGCAGGCAGGTTCAGGTGTACAGCTGTGTTGGTCTGAAGCAGCCGAACAAAGTCTGAGTTTGACTCCAACTTTGTTCTCCCTCTGCAAAGTTACTCCAGCAGTGGGGATTGTGAGCCTCCTTGTGACCCACACTGGCTTTCTCTGCTGCCCATCCTTGGCCCAGCGGACCCCTGCCCTCCTGTCGAGGGGCCTGTCTGTCTGTCTGGGGGCAGAACGAGGCATCGGGGAGGCTGTGGGTCGCCCTGGGTCAAATTCTCCCTCAGGGATCAGACCCAAAGAATGGCTGCTGGAGATCAGTTACCCGCATGGGACCCCCCCGAAGGTACAATCAGTGTTCCCTCTAGGCTGAGTCAAGTGTGAGCCGACTCACAGTTTTTTAGCCTCTGGCTGACATATTCTTTGTCTCAGCTCAGGAAGGAGGGCTCCAGAGCGGACTAATTCATGCAGTAGGCAAATCGCTCGCTCACCACTTTAATGCCAGTTGCTCGCAAAGTGGAATTTTTGCTCACAGGACTCCACAGCTTAGAGGGAGCACTGGCCCCCACCCCTACCCAACCAGTGTTCCCTCTAAGCTGAGTCAGTGTGAGCTAGCTCACAGTCTTTTAGCCTCCAGCTCACACATCCTTTGTCTCAGCTCAGGCAGGATGGGGCTCCAGAGCAAACTAATTGATGCAGCAGCCAAGTCCCCGGCTCACAACTTTAATGCCAGGAGCTCCCAAAGCAGAACTTTTGCTCGCAGGACTCCGCAGCTTAGAGGGAGCCTTGATGTCGGTCTCAAGGGCTCCCGCTGAATCTCAGCATGTTTGTAGCAAGCAGGTTTTGCGTCCTCCCTCTTGCAAGAAGAAAGCAGCAGAGGGCCGGGGGGCAGAGGAAGGGGGTGGGGGGGAGACGCACCAGTCCACGGGCTGCCCGGCGTCGTCGTAGCAGGAGATGCCCCCCCGGGCAGGGCGGCAGGCCAGGGCCACGGCCAGGAGCAGGAGGCGCAGCATGGCGGGTGTGTGTGTCAAGCAATGGCAGGATCCCTGCAAGGAGAAAAGCAGCAGCTGCGGGTCGCGGGCCAGGCCACGCTAGGCAGGCGCCCGCTCTTCGCCTCCCTCCCCCGCCGACCGCCTCCAGGCCAGCCGCTCCCCAACCCAGGCGAGAGGGCAGGCTGCCACCCGGCACACGCCCCCCGCCTCCCTGCGCCGTGCCTCTGAGCATACGCAGAGCGCTCCTCCTCCACCCCCGAGCCACCCAACCGGCCCGGCCACTTTTGGGGGTTCCTCCTCCTCCTCCCCCGCGAAATGGGGAAGTGGGAAGGAGAGGGGGAGCGCGCCGAGGTGGAGCCGCGCCGCGCCCCGCGGGGTCCCCAAGCAGGCGCCCCCGGGCCCGAGAGGAGGAGGAGGCGGCGAGCGGCGCTGCCCTACGCGCCTTACCGGGCTCTGGGAGCGACTTCCAGCAGGGGCGGACTGGCTCCCGCAGCGCAGCCGGGCGAGGGCAGGAGGTGGGAGTCACGTGCCCGGCGGGGCGGGGCGGGGCGGGGCCGGCTGCTGGGTCGGGGCTGGGCTGGGCTTCCCCGGGCTCGGCTGCGTCGGGGGGGGAGGAGCCGCCGTCTGGGCTGCCGCTGGGCCTGGCCGGGAAGCCCGAGCCGGACTGTGCGTGTCGGGCCCTGTCCACACGTTACCCCCGGTGCACGCGTCTCCTCCTGCGCGCGGACACGCCCGCCCCTCTGCGTTCCAGGGGGCAGGAGCGGGATGCATGGGCGGCTCAGCCGCGCACGGGCTGCGGGAGACGGGGCCGGTCCTGCAGTCGCTTGCCCCTCCGTTGGTTTGCGAACCGCACAGCTCCCCCCTGCTGCAGGGCATGCGGCTTCCGCGTCCTTCGGTGTCGGATTCTATGGTATCCTCCGCGCTCCAGGCTGCTTTCGCTTCCTTGGATCCTCGGGTTTTATGGTACCTTCTGCATAGATTTATGGCCGTTCAGTCAGTACGGCCTTGCCCCTGGCAGTGTTCCCTCTAAGCTGAGTTTGGGTGAGCTAGCTCACAGTTTTTTAGCCTCCGGCTCATAGAAAAGGAAGAAGAGATTGGATTTCTACCCTGCCCTTCACTACCCAAAGGTGTCTCTGAGCGGCTTAGACTCCTTTCCCCTCCCCACCACAGACACCCTGTGAGGCAGGCGGGGCTGAGAGAGCTCTGACAGAAATCGCTCTTTTTCAAGGACAGCTCTTGTCAGAACTACGGTTTGCCCAAGGTCATCCAGCAGCTGCAAGTGGAGGAGTGGGGAATCAAACCCGCCTCTCCCAGATTAGAGTCCGTGCACTTAACTGCTACACCAAACTGGCTCACACATTTTTGTCTCAGCTCAGGGAGGAGGGCTCCAGAGCAAACTAGTTTCAGCAGCATCCAAATGGCTCGCTCACAACTTTAATGCCAGCAGCTCTCAAAGTAGAATTTTTGCTCACAGGACTCCACAGCTTAGAGGGAGCATCGGTCTGAATGTGGTTTTGAGCTGCACTTTTTCCTCCCAGTCAAGAAAATGCCAGGTGCAGAATCGCCCAGTGACTCGAGGGTGCAGGTATTGGGAAGACGATGCAGGTGTTGTCCCTCCAAGATTTGGGAATGGGCCTGGTGGGAAAACAAGTTGGAGGACTGGCCCAGCTGTGTGGGCCCCAGGGGGACCAAGCCCCGCCTGCAGCACAAGGGCCTCTCCCCGATTCGTTACCCAGTTAACACGGGGGTGGCCACCTCCAGGTTCGGAAACACCTGGAGATTTTTGGGTTGTTGAGCCTGAGGAGGACAGGTTGGTTGGGGGGGGGACTTCAGTGCCACAGAATCTAGTTTCCAAAGCAGCCACTTTCTTCTAGTGAACGGATCTGCCCCGCCTGGAAATCCATTGTAATAGCAGGAGGTCTCCAGCCACCGCCTGGAGGTTTGCAGCCCTAGTGGACGCACTTGACCACATGAAGTGGCATTCTGCTGAATCAGACCCCCCTCGGTCCACCAAGGTCAGTCTTGTCTACTCGGACTGGGAGTGGCTCTCCAGGGTCTCAGGCGGAGGTCTTTCCCATCACCTCCTGCCTGGGCCTTTTTAACTGGAGATGCCGGGGTTTGAACCTGGGACCTCCTGCATGCCAAGCAGAGGCTCTGCCACTGAGCCACAGGCCCTCTTGACAGCTCTCCAGGGTCTCAGGCGGAGGTCTTTCCCATCACCTCCTGCCTGGGCCTTTTTAACTGGAGATGCCGGGGTTTGAACCTGGGACCTCCTGCATGCCAAGCAGAGGCTCTGCCACTGAGCCACAGGCCCTCTTGACAGCTCTCCAGGGTCTCAGGCGGAGGTCTTTCCCATCACCTCCTGCCTGGGCCTTTTTAACTGGAGATGCCGGGGTTTGAACCTGGGACCTCCTGCATGCCAAGCAGAGGCTCTGCCACTGAGCCACAGGCCCTCTTGACAGCTCTCCAGGGTCTCAGGCGGAGGTCTTTCCCATCACCTCCTGCCTGGGCCTTTTTAACTGGAGATGCCGGGGTTTGAACCTGGGACCTCCTGCATGCCAAGCAGAGGCTCTGCCACTGAGCCACAGGCCCTCTTGACAGCTCTCCAGGGTCTCAGGCGGAGGTCTTTCCCATCACCTCCTGCCTGGGCCTTTTTAACTGGAGATGCCGGGGTTTGAACCTGGGACCTCCTGCATGCCAAGCAGAGGCTCTGCCACTGAGCCACAGGCCCTCTTGACAGCTCTCCAGGGTCTCAGGCGGAGGTCTTTCCCATCACCTCCTGCCTGGGCCTTTTTAACTGGAGATGCCGGGGTTTGAACCTGGGACCTCCTGCATGCCAAGCAGAGGCTCTGCCACTGAGCCACAGGCCCTCTTGACAGCTCTCCAGGGTCTCAGGCGGAGGTCTTTCCCATCACCTCCTGCCTGGGCCTTTTTAACTGGAGATGCCGGGGTTTGAACCTGGGACCTCCTGCATGCCAAGCAGAGGCTCTGCCACTGAGCCACAGGCCCTCTTGACAGCTCTCCAGGGTCTCAGGCGGAGGTCTTTCCCATCACCTCCTGCCTGGGCCTTTTTAACTGGAGATGCCGGGGTTTGAACCTGGGACCTCCTGCATGCCAAGCAGAGGCTCTGCCACTGAGCCACAGGCCCTCTTGACAGCTCTCCAGGGTCTCAGGCGGAGGTCTTTCCCATCACCTCCTGCCTGGGCCTTTTTAACTGGAGATGCCGGGGATTGAACCTGGGACCTTCAGCAGGCCAAGCAGTTACTCTTCCACTGAGCCACAGGCCCTCTTGACAGCTCTCCAGGGTCTCAGGCGGAGGTCTCTCCCATCACCTCCTGCCTGGGCCTTTTTAACTGGAGATGCCGGGGATTGAACCTGGGACCTTCCGCATGCCAAGCAGATGTTCTGTCACTGAGCCATGGCCCCTCCTCCAGGAGCCGCACAGTGAGGCGGGCACAGACGCTTCACAGGGGCTAAGCTGGTTCCCAGCCATTAGCAATACAGAATTAATTAATCAATCAATTAAATTGCCTCTGTCCCTAGACCTGCACCCCTGCTGGATCTGGCTCTGGTAGCCACATGGGCACAGGAGTGGGTGAGTATACCTTGCTTAGGGTGAAAAGATAGCTTGAACCAGCCTTGCTTCACAGGCCCCGTGGAGGAGGAAACTCCGATCCTGGACTGTCAAGCCAAAGTTTGCAATCTGGCAGTCTTGAGCCCTTTTTTGTTGTGGAGGTATAAAGGGAAAGGTAGGAGTGAAAGGGCTGGGAGATTTCACTTAAAAAAATGAAATCTGGGAATTAGTACGTCTTGGCAATAGTGTGTTGTAACATAATGATCTTCTTCGTGGTCTCTGTGCTT
>NW_015167135.1:238530-241030 GCF_001447785.1 Gekko japonicus | reverse complement strand
TCTCACTCATTCTCTCGCCATCAGCGTTTTAGCAGGAGCTTTTGTATCATTTTCTTAAAACAATAAGTTGTACTTGTTCAGAAAGGGTGAACGGATGGTTGCCAACTCTGGACTGAGAAACACCTGGAGATTTGGGGGGGTGGAGCCTGAGGAGGGCGGGGTTTGGGGAGGGGAGGGACTTCAGTGGGGTCCAATGCTATTGGTCCACCTTCCAAAGAGGCTGTTTTCTCCATGGAAATTGACCTCTGTGTCGCCTGGAGATCAGTTGTAATTGCAGGAGATCTCCAGCCACCCCCGGGAGGTTGGCAACTGTAGAATAATGGCCTCTGTTTGGGGGGAAAAGCAGGCTCCCCGGCATAAGCAAAGGATGAAGAGTATTAGGTATGAGCGAGGAGTCTCCTCGGCGTACCCAAGGGAAGTCTGCTTGGAGATGGTCGTTCTTGACATCTTTATTAATTATCGGGGAAGTTGTGGTAGACGGCATACTAATGAATTTCATGGGTTTTGTAAACTGGGAGAACCGTTGGCCGGGGCAGAGGAACACCACAAAGGACGACAGAGCAATTAGGCCCACGCTCGAAAAATAAGGGTAGTCCGATTCACTTTTGCGCCAACCAAATCCACGCTTCATTAACGGAACAGCTTCTTGGGTAGAGCAGAAAAGCGCCGCTGTGAACATTAATAATGGCCAATGAAATAGGCGAGTTCACTGGAAGACCAGAGCATTTGATTTGAATCGAGGGATGTCATTGAATGGGCTTAGGCTAGCTGTGTTTGCAACCGAGATCTCGCCGTAGTATTCCCCCCGTGACTATGTGAAGGTGTGGAAACTGGACAATGAAGAAAGCTGGCCGGAAGAAAGTTGATCCCTTCGAAATGTGGGGTTGGGGGAGGGTTTCACAGATGCCGTGGCTCACAAAGTCACAGAAAGTCAGTCGTTTTAGATCAAATCAAGCCTGAACTCCCCCTAGAAGCTAGAGTGATCAAACTGAGGCTGTCGTATTTTGGACACATCCTCAGGAGACAAGAGTCACTGGCAGGGCTATTTTGGGGCAGGAACGCACAGGAACGGCGTTCCGGCTGGCTTCCGAGTTGGCCACGCCCAGCAGGAACTCATTAGCATAATAGGCCACACCCAACAGCAGAAACTCATTAGGATTGGCTACATTAGGGGTGTGTGGCCTAACATGCAAAGGAGTTCCTGCTCCAAAAAAAGGCCCTGGGTTTTGACAACAAACAAGGTAAACAGAATAAGCAGCAAAAGGTGGGTGTGGCTGGATAACCACACTTCTGGTAACATGGGGGTGTGGCCTAATGTGCTAATGAGCGGTGCTGTCAGGGGTGTGGCCTAATATTGTAATGAGTTTCTGCTGTTGGGTGTGGCCTATTATGCTAATGAGTTCCTGCTGGGCTTTTTCTACAAAAAAAGCCCTGGTCACTGGAAAAGACAATAATGCTGGGAAAAGTCAAAGGCAGCAGGAAAAGAGGAAGAACCAACGTGAGATGGACGGACTCTATAAAGGAAGCCACAAAGGCCCTCCGTTTGCAAGACTTGAGCAAGACTGCTAACAATTGGACATTTTGGAGAAGGTTAATTCATAGGGTTGCTATGAGTCGGTCGTGACCTGACAGAATTCAAACACACACACCCATCTGTGTCTTACTGACTTAAATGTTCTGACATGTAAATAAGGTTGCCATTCTCCCGGTTGGGCTGGGGAGTCCCCTGATTTGGGGGGGGGGCCCAATCCGCTGTGTACCAGCTGGCCAGTGGGGAAAGCCCCACCTCGAGAAATCCCCTCCCAGCGCCCTTGGTGCCAGTGCGATGATGTCACCCAGGAGCAATGTCATCATGTTTCCGATGTTGGGGATGGCGCTTTAGGTTTTGGCCAGAACTCTATGGTTTTGAGGCCCCCAAAAGCCCATAGAGTTTTGCCTAAAACCTAGAGTGTCGCCCCAATGTCGGAAACATGATGACGACACTCCCAGGTGATGTCATCAAGGCATGCACTCTTTGCACGTGCGCCAGAACAACTCCAGGAAGAATCAGGAGTCCTGTCGGGATCTGGCAACCCTAAATGTAAAAGAGGAGAACAACGTCTTCTCCCTTGGAGACAGTTTGTGGGCATTGGTTTGTTGTTGTTGTTCAGTTGCATGGTTTAGTCTGACTCTTCGCGGCCCCCATGGACCCCATCACGCCAGGCCCTCCTGTCTTCCGTCGTGCTCCGGAGTTTGCTCAACCCCATGTTCGTTCCCTCGATAACACTGTCTAAACCATCTCATCCTTTGCCGTCCCCGTCTTCTTTGACCTTCAGTCTTTCCCAGCATCGGGGTCTTCTCCAGTGAGTGCTCCCTTCTCATTCGGTGGCCAATGTATTTGAGCTTCAGTTTTATTATCTGGCCTTCCAGGGAACTGTCAGGGTTGATTTCTTTGAGGATTGACTGATTTGATCTTCTTGCAGTCCAAGGGATTCTCAAGAGTCTTCTCCAGCACCATAGT
>NW_015167135.1:237146-237350 GCF_001447785.1 Gekko japonicus | reverse complement strand
ACCGCTCGCTCACAACTTGAATGCCAGTAGCTCACAAAGTAGGATTTTTGCTCACAAGACTCCACAGCTTAGAGGGAGCAATTCTGGGACAGGATCATTTCCCCTTGATTCCTGTTCACGAGGGCAGACCTGTAGGGTTGACAGTTTCCAAGTGGTACCTGAAGATTTCCTGCAGTTATAGCTGACCTTAAGACAACACAATTC
>NW_015167135.1:235386-236866 GCF_001447785.1 Gekko japonicus | reverse complement strand
AGGAGGAGGAGGAGGAGGAGGAGGAGGAAGAAGAGGAGGAGGAAGAAGAGGAGGAGGAGGAGGAGGAGATTGGATTTATACCCCGCCCTTCACTTGGAGCCTCAGAGCGCCTTACAATCTCCTTTCCCTTCCCCTCTCCACAACAGACACCCTGTGAGGTGGGTGGGGCTGAGAGAGCTCTGAGAGAACTGTTCTTGAGAGAACAGCTCTGTCAGAACTATGGCTTGTCCAAGGTCATCCAGCCAGGTGCAAGTGGAGGAGTGGGGAATCAAACTCAGTGCTCCCAGATCAGAGTCCACGCTCCTAACCACTACACCAAACTGGCTCTCAAGAGTTAACACAAATTCTCTTTACAAATAAAACCTGTATTTGGGGAAACATGGGGTTTGATCCATGTATTCAGATGTACATGCATTGAATGTAACGCATGAATCACTCAGCACACGCATAAAGAAAAGTCAAGTGTACACTGTACGTGGATTGTACAGGTGTTTGCCGTAACTTGTGACCAGGGCTTAAGTCAGCATTCTTGAGATCCAACCAGAGCCGGTTTGGTGCAGTTTGGTGTAGTGGTTAAGAGCGGTGGACTCTAATCTGGAGAACCAGGTTTGATTCCCCGTTCTTCCGCATGCAGCCAGCTGGATGGCCCTGGGCCAGTCACAGTTCTCTGAGAGCTGTTCTCTCAAGTGCAGTTTCTGTCAGAGCTCTCTCAGCCCCACCTACCTCACAGGGTGTCTGTTGTGGGGAGAGGAAGGGAAGGAGATTGTAAGGCGCTCTGAGACACTGAGTGAAGGACGGGGTATAAATCGATCTCTTCTTCTTCCTCTCTATCGTGATCCATTTCTCTGATCAGTTTATGGGGACAGGTGGCACATTTCATAGCCCATACCTGGATATCAAATCTAACCCAAGTATAGTTCACATTTTCCTAGGGAAAGCAGGGAAGCATTCGTGTTAAACTGACGTTCATTTACCAGATTCTCCGTGCTTTTTTGAAAAACAACAAACGTTTCAGGGTTGTTCCTTTCTTTTTTTTAGAAACAACTTCCCCCCACTATATCAAAACGAATAGTGCACTGTTTGTAGAGAAAGATGGAGATTTTAATTAAAGACGTTAACAGGAATGCATGAAGGAAGATATTCCTCTGAATGTTTGAAGCAGAGGCGGTGACTTTGTGCGCGGTATTTTCATTCCAAAGACATCTGGAGAACACCATATGGAATAGTGTTGTTGCGACATATGTCTGTTTGTGGCAGTTTTACTACCTGTAATAATGGCCTGTAATAATAGGCATGTGAATAAGCATGAGCTTGTACTTGGGTTTACACATGGTCACATGAAAGAAACTGCCTTATACTGAAATCAGGCCTGCTGGGTCCATCAAGGTCAGTATTGTCTACTCAGACTGGCAGCAGCTCTCCAGGAACTCAGGCAGAAAGCTCTTTCCCATCACCCCCAACCTGATCCTTAGTAGAGATG
>NW_015167135.1:227806-234855 GCF_001447785.1 Gekko japonicus | reverse complement strand
TCCTCCTCCTCCTCCTCCTCCTCCTCCTCTTCCTCTTCTTCTTCTTGTTCTTCTTCTTGCCAGAGGTGCCAGGGACTGAACCTGGGACCTTCTGTGTGCCACTGGGCCACAGCCCCTCCACAAAATGGCTAGAAAATGGCCAGTGAGGACTTGAACCTGGGACCCCCGCACCCTTGTTGGTTACTCTCTAACCACTGCACCGCGTGCCACTGAATACAGACTTCCTGTATATACCCAGGTCAAGAAAATGTCATGTGGGGAAACAACCCTGAGAAAAACGACTATTTGGGTTGGCAACGCACACCAGTTAGGCAGTACTTTTTTATTATTATAGAGAGCTGCCAGGTGAAAATTGTGTGTGGGATAGCCGGCAAAAATGACTTTCCCCCTGAGGAATCCTCGGAACTTTGTTCTGTGGCTAGTTCTGTTTGACAGCGCCAAGTGAAAATAAAATACAGTCACATGGCAAAGGGCGGAAACAGACAAGAGAGAAATCACTCATCTTGGGGCTGCTCACAAAGCGTAAATCGCTGCCTCAGTGGTCAAGCATCCGCTTTGCCTGCAGAATGTCCCAGGTGCCATCCCCCCCCCCCGCATCTCCCATCAAAAGAATCTGATAGAAGGTGAAATAAACTCCACCTGAGACCCTGGAGAGCATCTGCCAGTCGGAGCGGACAATACTGACTTTGATAAACCGAGAGTCTGAATCAGTCAAAGGTGGCCGCGTGGGCTTATTTGGCTTGAATTCCAGAGGGGTAGCCGTGCGAATCTATTGCAGCGCAAATAAACAGGAGCCTGTGGGATCTTGATGTTGAAAATGTCTTTTTATTCCAGAATCAGCTTTGGTAGACTAGAGCCCCCTTCATCAGATCCACAAGGCGGATGCTCACTGGGCTGATATTTGTAGATAAAGTGTGTGTGTGCGCGTGTGTGTTAAATCCTGCCCTATGAATTGATGTCCTCCAAGACAGCCTATCTTTTTTTTTGTTTCAGGTTGTCTCATCACAGGGTTTTCGGGGTAAGAGAGGATTAGAAGTGGTTTACCATGGTGTAGTGGTTAGGAGCGCGGACTCTAATCTGGGAGCACTGGGTTTGGTTCCCCATTCTTCAGCTGCTGGCGTGGCCTTGGGTCAGTCACAAGTTCTCTCAGAGCTGTTCTCTCGAGAGAAGTCCTCGAAAGAGCTCTCTCCGCCCCTCACAGGGTGTCTGTTGTGGGGAGGGGAAGGGAAAGGAGATGGTAAACTGCTCTGAGATTCCTTCGGGTAGTGAAGGGCGGGGTATAAATCCAATCTGCTCCTCCTCTTCCTCTTCCTCCTCCTCCTCTTCTTCTTCCTAACCAGGGTTAGCTGGAGGGGCACTGCCATTGACTGTGAGAGGTCCTCCGCCAGCGTCACTTTCCACTACTACTGCTGCCCAGGCTAGCCCGATCCCATCAGATCTTGGAAGCTAAGCAGGGTCGGCCCTGGCTAATATTTGGAAGGGCACCCTCCAAGGAATACCAGGGGCATGACGCAGCGGCAGGCAATGGCGAACCACCGCTAGCTCACCACCTAGTGGTCCATAACACCAAAAAGGGCTAGAATTTCTGGCTGTCGGACAATCTTAGGATCTCCTGGCTATTCTACACACCATTCCAGTAGCTACCCTCCGAGTATTCCTTCCCTCTCCTCAGTTGCCATTGGAACTGTCCTCTTCTGCTGATGTGGCCGTTGGGTCCCTGAAGGGGGTGGACGCATCTTCCTCTGGGGTCTCAGCCGTGACCATTCCTCCTTGCGTGACTCTGGTAGGAGTTTAGCCTCCTGACTGAGTCTAGACTCCGTAGGGTTATCGCCATCAGTTTTGCTGACACACCCAAATCCCTTCACCACGTTAAAGTGTGAGTCCAAGAGGTCAAGAAGAAAACCTATCAGCAGAACCAAGGAGCCATGAAAGGCAGAAAGCACGAGGTGAAATATCATCTCATATTCAAATGTAACTTGGGGGGGGGGAGGCAGGGAAGCGTCGAGACCTTGCCCAATACCAGTAATTGTCCGTTCCTCTAATTTTGCGATGCTGAGGTAATGGCAAAAACGGTGGCAGAGTCCCACGTTTTAGGAAAGGGACAGGCATGGCTTTGAGCAGTAAGAAAATGCGTGTGTGTGTGTGTGGGGGGAAATTCCCTCCAAAAAGTCTATTTATTTACTTACTTATTTATTTTTCAAACTTATATCCCACCCTCTCTGCGAACGGGCTCAAGGCGGATCACGGTGACCGTTAGGCCAGTCGGCCACGAAACACAATGATAGATAATCAGTTAAACCCAAGAACTACAGAAATATAAAATCTTGGCCTAATTTTACTGTTGCCCCTTATTCAGTTAACATTACCTATGAGCCCCGTAGATGGGCCTTTTCCAGAGCCCGTTTTGAGGCACTCCCTTCCGCTGTATGGCAAGGTAAATTCACTCAAGTTCCCATGCATGAACGTATATGCCCATGCGTGGCTAATATGGGGGAATCAATTCCTCATGTCCTCCTGTTCTGCAGATTGTTAGATCGCGCTAACAAAGGACTCGTAGAGTGATTCAGCAAGTGATTCAGCTTTATTAGAAGTAACGAACAAGCACTAACTCAGTAAGAAACCAGAACGGAAAACAGTGGGAGCTTATGCTCCTTTTAAACATAACCGGGCTAATGTAGCCACGCCTATTTACAAATAACAACCAATGAGATTGCTAGAATAAAGACCAATGGGAGTCTTTCCCTCCTAGGGAATGGTATCGTTCTGATTGGTCGCTGTTACGAAGCGACCAATAGGAAGTTCGCTCAGAGGAGCCCTGGTCTGGCTCGAAGCTTAACACGGGAGTCCTATGAGGTGATTCATGTAATCATTTCAATACATTACAATTCCTCCCCCCTAAGTTAAGCCATCATCCCAATTGTTTTATTATTTACAAACATGCAATCAACCTTTGTACATCAGTTATTCCAACAGTATTTACACTCATAGTCCTTCAGATAAGTCGGCATTTGCCGCGAACGCTGGGACCTGCGGAGCGGTGCAGGCACCACGGGCAGACAAGGTTGTGGGTCAGAGTGGGGTTCACTACAGCCTGGATCAGGCACAGACTCGACTGGGATTTCAGCCCCGCACACAGGGTTCTGCCCTGACTCGGGGACAGTACCGGGCCTTTCGGTACTCACCGCCTGCTCTGGGGGTGTCCACTCGACATCAGGGGATTCAGCCGTCGGAGAGTCAGCGCTGTCCCTAGCCCAACGTCTCCTTAACTGATCTATGTGGCGCCGCCATATTCGACCGTCAGCTAACTAAAGAAAGAAAGAAAGAAAGAAAGAAAGAAAGAAAGAAAGAAAGAAAGAAAGAAAGAAAGAAAGAAAGAAAGAAAGAAAGAAAGAAAGAAAGACCCCATTCACACGGAGGATTTGCCGCGCTAAAGGCATGAATGTCAGGCAGATTTTCGGGGCGCGATCACACCGCAACATCTGGGAAGTGTAGCACACCCGTGGCCAGCCCGTGGCCAACCTGTCCCACCGAAGATGTGCAGTAAAAAAGTACCGCGGAAAATGCACTAGTATCCAAAAAATGCAGGGCAGGGGCGGGCGTCTGATCGCGGGAGCACTAGCATCCCGTGGCATCCGGCGCCCGTCCAGGTCCCGTCGCAAACTGGATGTTTTTCGTAAGTGCATGCACACAAACACGTAACTGAAATCAGTGCTGCTCTGCGGAACTGCGCATGCGCACAAATGCGAAACGCTTGACGCGCCGCTTCTTTGCCACGCTCCAGCATCGCCATGTGATCGCCAGCTAACAGCCTAAGTGCGAAGACTCGGGATCGTCTGATCGGGATTGTGATCGCCAGCTAACAGCCTAAGCGCGGGGACTCCGGGGCAAACAGCCACGCCTCCCCCCCGCATTATCTGGCCCGTGTGACCGGGGCCATAATCAGTTAGAACGTTAAAACAAGCGTTTAAAAACAATCTGCGTCAGTACTGGTGCCACGGGTTCAGGACTGAGGAACTCTTTCCTCAGGTTCACGGGGTGTTGCAAACCTAGTGGAGGATGGCCTGGGGGGGGTACCTCCTGAGGTGGTCTTGGTTTCACACAGTGAGATTTTTGAGAGGCTTTCCAGCCTCCAGGTGGGGCCTGGAGATCTCCCGGAATGACAACTAATTTACCACTGATCTCCAGACTACAGAGATCAGCTCCCCTGGAGAAAATGGAGGCGTTGGAGAGTGGACCGCACAGTGTTATGTAGGGTTGCCAGCAATGCTCCCTCTAAACTGTGGAGTCTTGTGAGCAAAAATTCGACTTTGTGAGCTCCTGGCATTAAAGTTGTGAGTCAGCAATTTGGCGACTGCATATATTAGTCTGCTCTGGAGCCCTCCCTTCCTGAGCTAGGACAAAAATGTGTGAGCCGGAGGTGAAAAAACTGTGAGCTGGCTCACACTAACTCAGCTTAGAGGGGACACTGGTTGCCAGCCTCCAGGTGGGGCCGGGGGGATCTCCCGCTTTTACAACTGATCTCCAGCTGACAGAGATCAGCTCCCCTGAAGAAAATGGCTGCTTTGGAGGGTGGAATCTATGGCATTGCACAATGCTGAGGCCCCTCCCCCTCCAGGCCCCGCCCTCTCCTGGCTCCACCCCCAAAGTCTCCAAGTATTTCCCAACCCAGACCTGACAACCCTAATCACTATTCACACATGATAGAGAAAGCATGTTGGGTGGTCCAGGTTATGCACTTGAGTTTCCTAACAGGCCGAGTACTGCTCCCCTGCAGATGGTTTCAGGTGAGGAAAGTGTGTGTGTTGCGTGTGTGTTGCGTGTGTGTGTGTGTGTGTGTGTGAAGCCGCTTAGTCCTAAACACTGCAGTCGCAATCCAAATCCTTGTGCCCAGGACTCGAGGAGTACTTGAGGCTCAGGACACCGGATGAGCACTCCAGACCTGACCTGTGTACAGCACAATGTGTGAATCGGTGACTGTGTTTCCCAGCTGCAAACTGGGAAGAGCTTATTGGTGCAGAGAGCTGTTATGAGGATGTGGGCATTGTGATGAGTTTGGTACAATTTCTCAGTAATCATGTTGTAGGGACAACAGAGACTGTGCGTAGCGCCAGCTGCACTTTTGTTCTCTCGCTCATTTTTTGGGGGGGTAAATTGTTGGGATTTCAATAGGGGCTTCCCCCCCAAAAAAAACCTTATCTCCGTGAGAAGTAAAGGGGTTGGGGAGCAGATTCAAACTGGCCCTCTGGCAGGGGTGGTGTTTTGGATTTCACCCTGTGTGCCTGTAAGGGCAGGAGGCAGATTTCAGAGGCAAGGGAAGATTTGTGCCTATGGTTGCCAACTCAAGGCTGGGAGATTCCTGGAGATTTGGGGGAGGGGAGGGGTTGGGGAAGGGCAGGACCTCAGAGGAGAATAATGCCACAGAGTCTGTCCGCCAAAGCTGACGTTTTCTCGGGGGGAACTGATCTCTGTCAGCTGGGGGGCAGTCGTCATTCCAGGGGGATCTCCAGGCCACGCCTAGAGGATGGCAACCCAATTTACAAACCCAGTCTCCATTCCCAAAATGTGCTTCTGTGGATTAGGTCTCTATCCTGCCTTTCTTCCAAGGGGCTCAGGGCAGCAAACGCAGCCCTCCTCTCTTCTTTTTCAGTCTTCACAACGACCCCGCGAGGTAGCTTAGGCCGAGAAAGAGAGAGCGGCCGGTCCAGGGCAGAACGGCGGATTTGAATCCACGCCTTCACAGTCGAGTCCAACACCCAAGCCCCTCTGCAATACTGGCTCTCTGCTCCTAATACAGAAGCATTACGTGTAGATGCATGGGATCGGCACCATTGTCGGGTGACCTACCCGGCAGCGATCCTAAAGAACTCTACTCAGCATTCCAAGTCTCTTCAATGGGGCTTAATCCTAGAAAAGTATGCTTAGGATTGCATAGGGAGGCTTTTGTCTGTGCAGGTCCCCCCCCCCCAGATTCATTGGGGAGACCCGCTCAGAGACTGCAGCAAACGCCAGAGGCCAAACCCTTTCCCTGTCCGCCCCCACCCCACTCTACTCCCTGCTCCAGTCATTTGCACTGATTGTAGGGAGCGTCCCAGCAGACGAAGTGTGCTCCTATTGGCTGATTCTGTATTGTCCTTTCCCTCTGTTGTTTTACGAAACCCACGTTGGAACGGAAATTCCCCTCTGCATTGCATGCTGCTTTCGCTTCCGCCGATCATCGGATTTTATGGTAGCCTCCACACTCTGCACCACTTTCGCTTCCTTGATTACCGAATTTTATGGTAGCCTCCACACTCTGTGCTGCTTTCGCTTCCTTTGATCATGGGATTTTTATGGTAGCCTCCACACTTCGTGCTGCTTTCGCTTCCTTTGATCATGGGATTTTTATGGTAGCCTCCACACTTTGTGCTGCTTTTGCTTCCTTTGATCATGGGATTTTATGGTAGCCTCCACACTTCGTGCTGCTTTTGCTTCCTTTGATCGTCGGGTTTTAGGGTAGTGGTTAAGATACTGAGCTGCAGACCAGACGGTCAGTAGCTCGGCAGTTCGAGACCCGAGTGCCGCATGATGGAGTGAGCTCCCGCCGCTGGCCCCAACTCCTTCCAACCTAGCAGTTCGAAAGCAAGAAATTGCAAGTAGATAAATAGGTACCGCTTCGGTGGGAAGGGAACAGCGTTCTGTGCCCCTTGGTGTTTAGTCATGCCGGCCACATGACCACGGAAACGTCTTCAGACAGTGCTGGCTCTTCGGCTTTGAAACGGAGATGAGCACCGCAACCCTAGAGTCAGATTCGACTGGCTTTCGAGCAAGGGAGACCTTTACCTTAACACACTCCATGCAGCTTTCGCTTCCTTTGATCATCAGGTTTTATGGCGCCTTCTGCACAGATTTATGGCCGTTCAGGGGTGACTTTGCAGTCAGTAGGGCATTGCCCCCGAGGTATTTAAATGTGCTTCTGAGCTGCACTTTTTCCTTCCCCGTTGAGAAAATGTGGAGCGAATGCTTGATGCAGAGTCGCTCGAAGTGTGCACATATTGTCAAGGAATGCAGAA
>NW_015167135.1:224427-227628 GCF_001447785.1 Gekko japonicus | reverse complement strand
CTCTACAAAGACAAAACTAGAAGAGAGAGATTATGGCTGCTCTTCTTCTTCTTCTTCAGAACACCAAACAAAGACGGGAAGAGGAGCCATAAAATGGTAATACACCTTGGCACTTTAGTCCCAATCAAATCCCTAGATCAGGGAGAAAATCCCCGGGCATTCTACATCTAAAGAACATTGGTTACATGAGAAACATGTGACTTCCTGTGAGTAACATAAACAAACATTTAACCCCAGATGTACTGAGTGTTTTCAACTTGTAATACCCAACAGTCTCCCTCCCTTTTGCGACTCCCGTATTGCCCTCTTCGCTCAGAAATCTCCCCGCCTTGTCGCTTTACACGTCGTTTAGGATGCATCTGCAGTGTGTTTTCTGTTACACCTGTAAAGGTGAGTGTTTGGCTCAGTCTCTCCGTCAAGGAATTCCTGACTAGGTTGATGCTGTGAGGGTGGATGATCCAGTGTGCTTGTCGAAGCAGTTTCCTCTGAGGAAAGTAGCCTGCCCTGACACAAGATCCTGTTGCATCAGGGAAGGGCAGTTTCCACTGGAGAAAAGTACCTCCACCAGGATCTTGCATTTACAAGACGATGATGAAGATGAAGATGAAGATGAAGAAGAAGAAGAAGAAGAAGAAGAAGAAGAAGAAGAAGAAGAAGAAGAAGAAGACGACGACGCAGAGGAGGAGGAGGAGGAGGAGGAGGAGGAGACTGGATTTATACCCCGGCCTTCACTCGGAGTCTCAGAGCGGCTTACAAACTCCTTTCCCTTTCCCCTCCCCTCAACTGACCCCCCTGTGAGGTAGGCGGGGCTGAGAGAGCTCTTTCAAGGACAGCTCTGACAGAACTATGGCTTGCCCAAGGTCATCCAGCAGCTGCAAGTGGAGGAGTGGAGAATCAAACCCGGTTCTCCCAGATTAGCGTCTGCGCGCTTAACCAAACTTGCTCTCCGGTGACCTATGCTGGTTTATTCCTCTGTAAAGACCAAACTCGGTGTGACCCAAGCATACCTTTTAACTTCATTGATGGGAAACGTTTTACCCAGCTTTTCAATCCATGGAGCATCTTACAAAATTTACCCAGATTTTCAAATTCTTCCCGGCCCAGGCTTCCCCCCAAATCTCCAGGAATGACTCAACAAAGAGTTGGCAACCCTAGGTATAAGAGTCTTCTGAGGCCTCAAGGATCTATTTTATACTGACAAGCCGTTGGGTTTCATTTGATGTGTTATGCTTCCCCAGAAAGTAAAGTTAAGTTGCTGTTATCCCATGAGGTCACCAATTTGGGGATGGGAAATTCCTGAAGATTTGGAGCGTGGAGCTTGGGGAGGGCGGGGTTTGGGAAGGGGAGGGGCCTCAGCAGGCTATATAAGGCCATAGATTCCCCCCTCCAAAGCAGCCATTTTCTCAGAGCCCCCCCTCCAAAGCAGCCATTTTCTCCAGTGGGACTGATCTCAGTAGTCTGGAGAGCAGTTGGAATTCTGGGAGATCTGCAGGCCTCTCCTGGAAGCTGGTGGTTGTGATGATGATGGTGGTGGTGGTGACGATGACGACAACCACAACAACTTATGGATCGCTCTCTGCGATGTAAATGTAAAGGTTTCCCTTGCTCGAAAGCTAGTCAGATCTGACTCCAGGGGGCGGTGCTCATCTCTGTTTCCAAGCCGAAGAGCCAGCATTGTCCGAAGACTTCTCGGTGGTCATGTGGCCGGCATGACTTGACGCCGAGCTGCACAGAACGCTGTTACCTTCCCACCGAAGCGGTACCTATTTATCGACTTGCAATGCCTTGCTTTCAAACTGCTAGGTTGGCAGGAGCTGGGGCCGGAAACGGGAGCTCACTCCGTCACGCGGCACACTCGGGTCTCGAACTTCCAAACTACTGACCGTCCGATCTGCAGCTCAGCATCTTAACCTCTGAGCCACCGTGGCCCTTCTGTGCGATGTACAGTCATGATTTAAAAACCGTACAATCATAATAAAACCGCCACCATACAATGAAGTATTTAAACAGCATGAAAACAACAACCTAAAAGATTCGTATGGCGGATTCCAATGATTTCCAGTTTCAGACAATTGACAGCTTTGCGGCTGGGGGAGGGAGGGCAGGGAGAAGGCAGAGAACAGCAGACAGTGCCAGCTGAGACGGAACATCTCTGCCTTAAAGGCTCTGTGGAATTGCATAAGATCCCGCAGGGCCCTGATGTCATCTGGCAGAGAGTTCTACCAGGTTGGCGGCGGGGCCAAGAAATCCCTGGCCCCGGTGGAGAAGAACTGGATGTCTTTGGGGCTAGGGACTGCCATCAAATCACTGTCCAAGGAGCGTCACGCTCTCCCGGGGATGTGACGGAGGAGGCAGTCCCGTAAATACCCATGTGGATTTTTCCTCCGTGCAGCCAATGCCAGGGATGTTTCTGTGTGCAGTGCACTCAGTCAGGAAACGGACTGGAGGAAACGGCTAACCCTCTTCTTCCCATGTAGGGTTCCCAACCTTGGGGTGTGTGTGTTCTAGAATAGATAAATGGAAGTACAGCAAAGAGGGTTCGGTATATAACAACACAGTCGGAAACTGTAACACTGTACCCCAAAAATACTTGACACTTGATTCAAAACATTCTTATATGAACAGTGTAGTACTCTAAACAACCATTCAGGTCCATTCCAAAGACACCAATGTAAATAGCCCAATGTTGCTGTTGTTCAGTCACACAGTCGAGTCCGACCATATCCCGCCAGGCCCTCCTGTCTTCCGCCGTCCTCCGGAGGTTGCTTAATTTCATGTTCATTGCATCGATAACACTGTCTAACCATCTCATCCTTTGCCGTCCCCTTCTTCTTTGACCTTCAATCTTTCCCAGCATCAGGGTCTTCTCCAGTGAGTGCTCCCTTCTCATTTGGTGGCCAAAGTGTTTGAGCTTCAACTTCAGAGAGCCAGTTTGGTGTAGTGGTTAAGTGCGTGGACTCTAATCTGGGAGAACCGGGTTTGATTCCCCACTCCTCCACTTGCATTTGGCTGGATGACCATGGGCAAGCCATAGTTCTGATAAGAGCTGTTCTTGAGAGCAGTTTCTGTCAAGAGCTCTCTCAGCCCCACCTACCTCACAGGGTTTCTGTGGTGGGGAGGGGAAGGGAAAGGAGTTTGTCAGCCACTCTGAGACACCTTTGGGTAGTGAAGGGTGGGGTATAAATCCAATCTCCTCCTCCT
>NW_015167135.1:221046-224364 GCF_001447785.1 Gekko japonicus | reverse complement strand
CTCCTCCTCCTCCTCCTCCTCCTCCTCCTTCTTCTTGCCTTCCAGGGAACAGTCAGGGTTGATTTCTTTTAGGATTGACTGATTTGATCTCCTTGCAGTCCAAGGGACTCTTAAGAGTCTTCTCCAGCACCATCATTCGAAAGCATCTATGCTTCGGCGCTTGCCCTTCCTTATGGTCCAACTCTCACAGCCATACGTTACTGAATAGTCCAATACAGTTCAACACATTCCTAACAGTTGATAAATGTCCACAAAACTAAGAGAAGTAAGAGGTGATAGATGTCCACAGAAACACAGTTGCCAAGAGGTGTGGTGACGGACCGCCCAGGTTCCCATCCGTTTCCTTTCAGGACTTCGTCAGGCCGCTTCCAGTGATGGGGCACCAAGGTCTACATATTTCTCTTGACTGCATACAGCAGTCTGTAGCTATTCCAACCAGCATGAATAATAGCAACTGTGTTTCTGTGGACATCTATCAACTGTGGACATTTATTAACTGTTAGGAATTTGTTGAACCATTTACATTGGTGTCTTTGGAATGGACCCGAATGGTTATTTAGTGCACTACACTGTTAATATAAGAATGTTCTGAATCAAGTGTCAAGTATTTTTGGGGTACAGTGTTACAGTCTTCGACTGTGTTATTATATGCGCAACCTCTGGAGATCTCCCCAAATTACCACTGATCTCCAGATGACATGCATTTCTCATTTATTTATTATTGATGCATTTAAAACATTTATCCCACTTCTCCTGGAGAAAATGACTGGAAAGTGGACGGCATGGCATTGTGCCTTACCAAGTTCCCACCTCTTCCTAAGGCTAAGCTCCACCCCCCGTTTCCTGGGTTTGGCTTTCCCGCAAAACTCTATGACTCGGTACTTTTCAAGCTTAATAATCCCTTCTCAACGCAGAATATGTATGCTGGCCAGACTCAATATATTTCCCTCGGCCGTGGTCCCTACGAGGCAAGACTCTGCAGATGTGCCTGCAAAGAACCTGACTCCATTCAGCATATCCTCTTAAACTGCCCGCTGTTCACTCGGCTACGTTTGCATCTGATCAGCCCTCTCCTTCAACTCTCTAAGGCTATGACCAACAGAGGTATTAAATTCCTGCTAGCGGACAAAAAAACCTGGAGTGACTGAGCAGGTGGCAGAGTTCCTGGCAAATATACTCAGGGACCAAGGAAAAGAGGAAAGAAAAGAAGAAGATATTGGATTTATACCCCGCCCTTCACTACCCAAGGGAGTCTCAGAGCGGCTTACAATCTCCTTTCCCTTCCCCTCCCCACCACATACACCCTGTGAAGTAGCTGGGGCTGAGAGAGCTCTTGACAGAAACTGCTCTTTTTCAAGAACAGCTCTTATCAGAGCTACCGCTTGCCCAAGGTCATCCAGCCAGGTGCAAGTGGAGGAGTGGGGGATCAAACCCGGTTCTCCCAGATTAGAGTCCGCACACTTAACCACTACACCAAGAAAAGAGATTGGATTTATACCCCACCCTTCACTACCCAGAGGAGTTTCAGAGTAGCTTACAAACTCCTTTCCCTTCCCCTCCCCACAGCAGACACCCTTACAAACTCCTTTCCCTTTCCCTTCCCACAACAGACACCCTGTGAGGTAGGTGGGGCCGAGAGGAGCTCTGACAGAAACTGCTCTTTTTCAAGGACAGCTCTTATCAGAGCTACGGCTTGCCCAAGGTCATCCAGCAGGTGCAAGTGGAGGAGTGGGGAATCAAACCCGGTTCCCCCAGATTAGAGTCTGCGCACTTAACCACTACACCAAAGAAGGAAGAGGAAGAGGAAAGGAGGCGGAGAGATAAGGAGAGAGAGAGACAAGTGAGAGAGAGAAGGTGCATCTATGATTCCGTTTAGGACAGTTAAGTTCCTTATTGCAACCGTTTTAATTACTTGAGATTACTGTTCCGAATTTTATTACTTTCCCCTATTATTGCTATTACAGACAATGATACAAAATCGCTGTACTTCGATGGCTTCTGTCTGTTGGCCCAGGGGCTGACTTGTACTGTCATCTTTTTTAAAGCTACAGTTATGCCAATAAAGGTGATTGGATAGGAGTGGCTAAGCCCCACTCTCCCAGGTGCCACCGGGAGGTGGCTACCCTACCGTCTCACAGGCCTAGGGTTGCCAGGTCCGTTTCCCCCCCGGCCATTGGCAGGGAATGGAGTGGGTGGGTCAGATTGCCAGATTTCCGGGCTGGGAAATTCCAGAAATTTTGGGGATGGAGCCTGGGGAGGGCACGGACTTCGGCGGGGTACATTGTCACAGAGTCCACCCTCCAAAGCATCCTTTTTCTACGGGAGAACTGATCTCTGCAGTCTGGGAAAGAGCTCTCATTCCGGGTGATCCCCAGGTCCCACTTGGAGGCTGGCATGCCCACAGGCCCAGTCTAAATCATTAGGGTTGCCGCCGCCGCCACCACCCGGATGGGGGGTGGGTTCCCCCCAATCTTGGGGCCCTCAATCGGCTGCCGGCCAACTGGCCGGCAGGTGAGCCCCACCCCCGAAGAGCTCCATTGCGCCCCATGTGCCCAGCAGGATGGCATCACTGGAGAAGACTCTTGAGAGTCCCTTGGACTGCAGGGGTCTCACTGCATCTTTGAAACCAGTGGAGTTTGAGAATATGTTAAGTCTTTGATCTCTCTGTGGTCAGTCTATCTTTTTTTCTTTTTTTTTTAAGGAGATACAGGAAAAAAAGGGAATAGGGGAAAACACATAGAAAATGTAATTACCAAAAACATAGTGTAAGGGCATTTTTACAGATACGGAGGACATTCCTTGATCAGAATACATATGTATATTAAAAACAGTATATGGCATAATAGCTTAACAAATATATAATGTCTGGTCAATTTGTTTGCACTGAAGCCCACCGTATTGTAATATTACCACCTACATGCAACGGCCCCCTATTTGGAGACCAAGTTAGCCTCTGTAGAAAATGAGATAAATTAGTGTTATTTATTTATTTAATTTTATTTATACCCCGCCCTCCCCGCGCGCGGGTTATCTTCTATGAAGACGCTGAACTGCAGACCGGAAGGTCGGTAGTTCAGCACTTCGAGACCCGAGTGTGCCGCATGATGGAGTGAGCTCCCGTCTCTGACCCCAGCTCCTGCCAACCGAGCAGTTTGAAAGCAAGAAAATTGCAAGTAGATAGATAGGGACCACTTCGGTGGGAAGGTAACAGCGTTCCGTGCGCCTCGGCGTCTAGTCATACCGGCCACATGACCACGGAAATGTCTTTGGACAACACTGGCTCTTTGGTTTGGAAACAGAGATGAGCACCGCACCCCT
>NW_015167135.1:217887-220599 GCF_001447785.1 Gekko japonicus | reverse complement strand
AGCAATCCCAAATGCTTTCATTTACTTAAAATTATTTGGCAGAGAAATCCACACTTTAATGACGGTCTGGGCCTGGCTGGGGCGATGGCACTCGTGCCCGCAGAGAGGGCTCTGAGTGCCACCTCTGGCACCCGTGCCATAGGTTCGCCACCACTGCCCTACTCTGTCTTGGAGCTTACTGGGTGATCTTCAGCCAGTTGTTCTCTCTATGCATGAGTTACTTCACAAGGCTTCTGTGGTGGTAAACGTGGAAAATCACTGTGTTCAAACAAAACACACAGTTCTCATATGCTACTACAACTTCATTGTTCAATTAAATCATATACTTTGGTGTAGTGGTTAAGAGTGTGGACTCTTATTTGGGAGAACCTGGTGTGATTCCCCACTCGTTCATGTGCAGCTGCTGGTGTGACCTTGGGTCAGTCACAAGTTTTTTCAGAGCTGTTCTCTCAAGAGCAGTCCTGGAAAGAGCTCTCTCAGCCCCACCTACCTCACAGGGTGTCTGTGGTGGGGAGGGGAAGGGAAAGGAGATTGTGTAAGCCCCTCTGAGACTCCTTTGGGTAGTGAAGGGCGGGGTATAAATCCAATCTCTTCTTCTTATACAGGAAAGACCCTAGTGCAACCTATTGATTATAGTACACTGATAACAATGACATAAAAATATACAAATGAATATGACAATCTAAGTCCCGTAGGAAAGTCCACAGCTACAGGGACGAATATGCAGGCAGGATCCAAGCTGTCTTGCTTTCAGATAAGAGAGGCAGCCAATGTCATGCAACACGCCTCCTGGGCAAAAGTGGTGTGTTTCAAGAAACTCTTCTTCAGGCAATATGCAGGCAGGATCCAAGCTGTCTTGCCTCCCGGGCAAAAGTGGTTTGTTCAAAGAAACTCTTCTTCAGGCAGATTATTTCTCCTGGAACCAAAGCTCATAATGCTACAATGCACAGGTCAAGAGGCCTGGGGACTTCCCGGAATTACGGCTGATCTCCGGACAACAGATATCAGTCCCCCTGGAGGAACTAGCAGCTCTGGAGGGTGGACTTTATGGCATCATCTTGTGTAGTTTGGTGTCGTGGTTAACTCTCATCTTGGAGAACCAGGTTTGATTCCCCACTCCCTCCACATGCAGCTGCTGGTGTGACCTTGGGTCCGTCACAAGTTCTCTCAGAGCTCTCAAGGGCAGTTCTGTCAAGAGTTCTCTCAGCCCCACCTCCCTCACAGGATGTCTGTTGTGGGGAGGGGGAAGGGGAAGGGATCATAAGCCGCTCTGAGACTCCTTCGGGTAGTGAAGGGTGGGGGATATAAATCCAATCTCTTCCCTTCTTCTTCTCTACCTCTCCTCAAACCCCACCTCCCCCAGGCTTCACCCCCGGATCTCCAGGAATCGCCCAGTCTGGAGCTGGCAACCCTGGGAGGGCAGTCATGAACACACACACCCAATCTCTTTGGAAGGAGGGTGGGATAAAAACGGCAGCACCATAAACACCATTTCTCCTGCTCTGATTAGACCGCCCTGAATGGCTGCGTCTCGTCGCAAAGAAACTACCCAACTGTCCCATGACCAACCTCCCAAGTCCCACTCGGTCTTGCTCTCATAAAGCAAAGGATGCTGGAGCATTTGATAGGCTGGGAGCATTGGGTTGAGGGGGGGGACCTCAGTAGGTAGGGATGCCAGTCTCCAGGTGGGACCTGGAGATACCCTGGAATTACAGCTCATCTCCAGACTACGGAGATCAGGTCCCCCTGGAGAAAATGGCTGCTTTGGAGGGCGGACTCTCTGGCCCTGTGTACCTCGCTGAGGTCCCCGCCCTCCCCAGGGCTCCATCCCCAAATCTCCAGGAGTTTCCCAACCTGGACCTGGCAACCTTATCGGGAGGGTGTGATGCCTTCCTATAGTCTGCCTTCCAAAGCAGTGGCTTACTCCAGGAGAAGTGGAATAAATACGTTAAAGTTTAAACAAATCAATAAGCAGTCTCCAAAGTCTGGAGATCGACTGTAATTCCAGGAGATCTGCAGTCCCCACTTGGAGGATGGCCACCCTATGGACAGGGTTACCAGCTCTGGGGTTGGGAAATACCTGGAGATTTGGGGGGTGTCGCCTGGGGAGGGCAGGGTCTGGGGAGGGGAGGGGCCTCAGCATGGTGCAATGCCATCGATTTCGTTATGTGTAGTAGAGTGTCTGTTTGTAGTGTGTAGATTTGTTTGTTGTAGATTTAAAAAAAATTAATAAAAGTGTACCTATGGGTACTTATAAAAAAAAAGTTTAAACAAATCAATAAGCAATCTCCGAAGTCTGGAGATTGACTGTAATTCCAGGAGATCTGCAGCCCCCACTTGGAGGGATGGCCACCCTATGGGTAGGGTTACCAGCTCTGGGGTTGGGAAATACCTGGAGATTTGGGGGGTGTCGTCTGGGGAGGGCAGGGTCTGGGGTGGGGAGGGGCCTCAGCATGGTGCAATGCCATCGATTTCACCAAGGGTCATTTTGTAGAAAAAGAGGTGCAGGAGCTCATTAGCATAACACATTAGCATAACTCATTTGCATATGCCACACCCCCTGACATCACCGGAAGTGTGTCAGAGGGCAAAACCCAATGCTCAGGCTCCACTGGACTGTTTTGGATTGCTAGCTATTGGGGGGGGGGACGTGCAGATCTGTCCTGGCAGAGGAGGAAGAGCTTGTACCTGAATAAACCTTGGTCTTAAAGG
>NW_015167135.1:217255-217664 GCF_001447785.1 Gekko japonicus | reverse complement strand
GTAACTGAACGTGGTCTCCTGGAGATCGATTGTAATAGCGGGAGATCTCCAGGTGCCACCTGGAGATTGGCAGTCCTGCTCCCAGGTCCCACCCAATCTTGCCTTCACACACCTAAGGATGTTCAAGCAGGGAACTTTCCCAGAATGTCTCCCAAGGTTGGCTGCTGCTAAAGAAGAAGAAGAGAAGAAGAGATTGGATTTCTACCCCGCCCTTACAAACTCCTTTCCCTTTCCCTCCCCACAACAAACACCCTGTGAGGTAGGTGGAGCTGAGAAAGCTCTTGACAGAAACTGCTGTTTTTTAAGAACAGCTGTGCCAGAAAGCTTGCAGGTGGAGAAGTGGGGAATCAAACCTGGTTCTCCCAGATTAGAGTCCACGCACTTCACCACTACACCAAACTGGCTCAGA
>NW_015167135.1:191620-217130 GCF_001447785.1 Gekko japonicus | reverse complement strand
CTCAGCCAACTCATCTACAAATGGCATTTCCATCTTGGCCAGCAGTTTCTGCTGAGCTGAGACCATTTCCACAGTAGAGAAATTCCCCACATTGACGTTTTTTTAAAAGTGTGGGTTATGTGAAATTTTCTGCAGTAGATTTTTCCTCATCAGGCACAAACTCGAAGTTTTTCCTTCTTACCCCACATTTCTGGAATTGTCAGTTTCAGCACGTTCTGAAAACATGGGGTAAGAAGGTGAAAACTTCAGTTTTGCGCCTGGGGAGGAGAAATCTACTGTGGAAAATTTCACAAAGTTTTAAAAACGTCGATGCACAGAATTTCACTACTGTGGAAATGGTCTGATCCTGTCGGCAGCGAGGTCAGGCATTGTCTGCGCCGACTTCCACAGCGTGGCCCACAATAGACTCTGTCCCGCTAAGGAGGGCCTCCTCTGTCAGGAATGGATGGGGAACGGAAGTCTTCTTGGCTGAGAGGTGGTGGAATAAAGGAACAAGCTAAGCAGACAGAAGGGCCACGGGTAGGCCTGATTCTGTTCCTGAGCCTTTGACAGTCAGAAGAAGCCCAACTTTCTCTCAGTGCCAACAGAAAAACGTTCCCTGCTGAATTTCTGCATGTCAGGCAGCCAATGACAGCACAGGCGCAGGGCCCTTAAAAGGAGAAGAAGAGTTGGCGACCCACAGACACCCAGTGATGTGATTTGTGGGACATGGAGCTGACTCCCCGTTGTACCTCAGGAAACAGTTATAAGTACCAGCATTTACTTTATTTTACTCATTTATTTTGCTTCATTGGTACCCTCGCTTTCTCTCCAATGGGAACCCACGGTGGCTTACATCTTTCTCTTCTCCTCCCTTTTGTCCCCACATCAACCGTGTGAGGGAAATGTAAGCTTAGAGTGCGGGACTGCCCCCAAGGTCACCCAGTAAGTTTCCATGGCAAAGTGAGAGTCAAAGGTGGGTCTTAGAGATGCCGTCGGCGGGGAGGAGGATGGGGGGACATTCCGGAAACCGGAAGTGTCGCCCCCGACGTGCCGATGTCATCAGAATATGGGGCGACGCTTTGGTTTTTGGGCAAAACTCTATGGTAAAATCACCCTCAAACCATAGAGTTTTGCCCCAAAACGAGAGCGTCGCCCCCTAACGTCACTAACGTGCCTAAGTCACTTCCGGGTGATGTAGGCACGTCGCATGACATTGCTGTTGGGGGGGGTTATTTCCTCCAAGGGCAGACACCCACAAAACTGGGCAATCCTCCAAGCCCAAATGGGGAACAGCAACCCTAGTGGGTCTCCTGGATCCTAGTCTGATTCTCTTCAACACTACACCACAATGGCTCTCTGGCCTCTCTGGCATCTGCAGCAGGGGAAGGAGGGAATCAAAAATGGGTTCAGCTTCCCGTGTCATACATTACCATGCAAAGAAGAGGAGATACATCTAAGGGGCCAGACCCCGCGATGCAATCTATCACTAGGTGCCGACGGTTGCAGATCTTCCCCCACTTTCCCCTCTTCCCAGCAGCCATTTCTACCCCCGGGAAAGTTGATTCTGGGGTCAAGGGGTCATGTGGAGTGACTGCCACAGGGGCTAGCAGTAGGGATGCCATCCTCCAGGTGGGACCTGGGGATCCATTGGAATTACAGCTCATTTCCAGACTACAGAGATCATTCCCCCTGGAGAAAAGGGATACTTTGGAGGGTGGGCTGTATGGCATTGTGCCATGCTGATGCCCCTGTAATTCCCAGGCTCCATCCCCAAATCTCCAGGAGTTTCCCAACCTGGACCTGGCAACCCTGTCCCCCGTCCCTTGCCGGTGGCCAGGGAAGACCTGGCAACCCTTGCTAGCGGACTCCTGTGAGAAGGGGATGAATTTGCCCTACTAGGGTTGCCTTCGAAATGAGACTGTACCATTGATGAGATGGTGTTGCGCCATGTCCCCAACCTAGTCTCCTGTTGGGTGCCAGCCACTGGATTGGGAAATACCTAGATATTGGGGGCGGGGAGAGCATAGGGAGGACGAGGTTCGGGGAGAGGAGGGACCTCAGCAGGGTATAATGCCATAGAATACATTCTCCAAAGCATCTCAATTTCCTTGTTTGTGGTTTCAGTTGCTTTAAGGGGGGTTCCCTTCACAGTTTGCTCCCTCTAGTGGTCGGTTCGATATTACATCTCGTTATGTCTGGCATATCTCCCTGCAGATTTAAACTGCAGGTTTTTATGCCAGCGTAAAGAGGTCAAAGAAGGTCAAAGAAGATGGGGACGGCAAAGGATGACATGGTTAGACAGTGTCATAGATGCAACGAACATGAAATTGAGCCAACTTCAGAGGACGGCGGAAAACAGGAGGGCCTGGCGTGATCTGGTCCATGGGGTCGCGAAGAGTCGGACTCGACTGTGCGACTGAACAACAACAAAAAGAGGCGTAATATCAAACTGACCCCTAGAGAGAGCAAAATCATGCACGGAACAGAAAGAAAAGAAACCCCAAAGCGACAGGAACACACAAGTGAAGAAAATGAGAGTGCAGAGAAGCACAAAGCTGACGGGACAGCCTTGATTTACACATCTGTAAAGGGCACAGCTTTGCCAGTCAGCTGGGACACTGTTAATCCCATTGTGCAGAAGGAGAAACCGAAGCTAAGGAAAGACGATATGCACAAACCACACAGCAAGGATTCGTCAGCACTGGGTCTTCGGCAGCTTTAACACCAAAGCAGAAATTCAGCCGGTGAAGCTATGTAATTAGACTGAAATAGCATGGGGGGGGGGGTTTGTCCTCAAAGTCACACAATGTATTTAATAGCCAATTGGGGGGGGGGGGCTTGAAACCTGTTAGTTTAACCATTCAGTCTGTTGAAACAGTTTTTTCCAAGCTCTGCATTCGTATTCCATCTCTTTAAGAACACACCAAGCCCTTAAACCTTGGCAGAGATGAGATTTTAACATATGGAAGATCTGATCTCCTGCCTGTTTGCCTTCAACCGGCTCATAGCCTTGGCTTTGGCCTTAATCCTAAGGGATCCTGAAAACCCCCAAAGCAGTTGGTAGAGAGGATCCCAGGCGTCCTCTGCCGTAGAGGGCAAGTGACTCCCCAGCCCTTTTGCGTTACATTCTCCCATCATCTTCAGAGCGCCGGATAATAAAGCCAAGTTATTACAGAGTCAAAATTGTCTTACGGATGATCCTCAGCAAGGAAATGAGATTTAGGGCCGTGGCGCTCCCAGCTTCGCGCGCACGTCTCCCGTTCGGATTCGGCACGCCTCTAATCTCATTACTGCAGAAATCTGATTTCTCGTGGATTCCCTCTTCTGTTTAACACTCCTCATATTAGGAGTGCAATGATTCACGGGAGTCCCGCATGTAGTCAAAGCACCACATCTCGGCAGGGTTGCCAAACTCCAGGTGGTGGCCAGAGATCTCCTGGAATTACAACTGATCTCCAAGCCTTGAACCATCTGGGGCCAGTGGGAGGGCTTCTAATGTCCTGGCCCCACTGGTGGACCTCCTGATGGCACCTGGTATTTCTGGCCACTGTGTGATACAGAGTGTTGGACTGGATGGGCCTTTGGCCTGATCCAACATTGGCGTCTCTTATGTTCTTATGTTCTTATGTACCTTCGGGGGCTGCCTCACCCAGTATACCCCCCGAAGAGCGTTACACTCTGGGGAGCAAAATCTGGTGATCCCTAACCTGAAAGATCTCCGGCTGTCCTCGACCAGGGCCTTTTCAGCCCTGGTTCTGGCCAGGTGGAATTCTCTGCCTGGTGACATCCATGCCCTGCAGGACCCGGGACAGCTCCACAGGTCCTGCAAGAGATATTCCGCCAGGCCGTCAGAGGATTACACTGTAGTACTGTATTGTTTTGGTGTAGTGGTTAAGTGCGCAGACTCTAATCTGGGAGAACTGGGTTTGATTCCCCACTCCTCCACTTGCAGCTGCTGTATGACCTTGGGCAAGCCGTAGCTCTGTCAGAGCTTGTTCTCGCAAGGACAGTTCCTCAAAAGAGCTCTCTCGGCCCCACCTACCTCACAGGGTGTCTGTTGTGGGAAGGGGAAGGGGAAGGAGATGGTAAGCCGCGCTGAGACGCCAAGTGAAGGGCAGGGTATAAATCCAATCTCTTCTTCTTCTTCTTAATTCTTTGATTCAGCTTCTTGTACTGTTTTATTTACTGATGTGTTGGTATATGTTGTCCACCGCCCTGAGCCCTCCAGGGGAGGGCGATGAATTGAATAAATCCAATCAAATCCCCTGGAGAAAACGGCTGCTTTGGAAGGTGGACTCTATGGCGCTATACCTCCTGAGGTCCCCCCCCTCCCCAACCCCCGCCCTCCTCAGCCCCCCCCCGAAAATCTCCAAGTGTTTTCCAACCCAGAACTGGCAACCCTAAATCCTGGCATTCTAAGGGCTACAATCCCATGGAAACTTACTTGGGAGTAGTACTGTGGAGTACTCACGGCCTCAGTCCCCACGGCCGTTGCAGAAGCGATATCGTCCCCGTTCTGGAAAAGCGATTGAATTTGTTACACACTTTCTCCTGCGTTGTGAATTTTATCAAGAAGAAAGATTGCAACTCATTATTCCACTCCTCTCTAAATTGACACCACTGATGTATTATATGAACTTTAGGTCTGGCACTTTGGAAATATCTCTTGGAAGGGACGCGGAAACCTGTAACTTATGTGGTAGCAAAATTTTGTTCCCTCTAAGCTGAGTTAGTGTGATCTAGCTCACCATTTTTTAGCCTCCGGCTGACACATTTTTGTCCTAGCTCAGGAAGGAGGGCTCCAGAGCAAACTAATTTATGCAGTAGGGAAATCGCTCGCTCACAACTTTAATCCCAGTAGCTCACAAAGTAGAATTTTTGCTTACAAGACTCCACAGCTTAGAGGGGGCATTGGTCCTGACTGCTGCGTAGGCACTCTGCCAAGAATGAAGACCCTCATTCAGTAGGGTTGCGATCCCCCAGATCTGAGAGGGGGTTCCCCCACTCAGGGGGCTCTGATCCGCTTCTGGCCAGCTGGCCAATGGGGGAAAACCCCACCCCCAAACAGAGACATCATTGGGCAACGTCCCCAGTGCAATTACATCAGCCGGTAGTGACATCATTGCATCAGCAACGTCGTGCAGCAACGCTCTGGTTTGGGGGCAAACTCTATGGTTTTGACGCCAAAAAACCATACAGTTCTTGTCCCCAAACCAGAATGTCATGCGCAATGTTGGCGACGTGATGACATCATGCGCAATGTCCCAACCCCCCCCCCGAAATGCCCCCAAATCCCCCTGCTACAACAGCGAGGGGACCTGGCAACCAGTGTTCCCTCCAAGCTGAGTTAGTGTGAGCTAGCTCACAGTTTTTTAGCCTCCGGCTCACACATTTTTGTCTTAGCTCATTAAGGAGGGCCATGTGCAGAGCAAACTAATTTATGCAGGAGCCCAATGGCTCGCTCACAACTTTCATGCCAGCAGCTCACAAAGTAGGATTTTTGCTCACAGGACTCCACAGCTTTAGAGGGAGCATAGTGTGTCAACCCTATCATTCAGTGATATTCCTGATGCTCGGAGCCAGGGAGGGGTGCTGCAGGTTAAATGTGTAATTAATACAGTTGTGCCTATTAGAGCAACCCAAAATACTGTTTGTCATGTCTTCATTCTTTGGGGTAACCTACTTCTGAACAAGAATGCTTAGAATCCTTCTATGTCGTCCAAGTATCTTGACTTGGAATGGAACGTGGAGGGACCTAAGCCTTTGACGCAGAAGAAATAGTGAATAATTTAAAATGAGACAGCATAAAACACAGGCTAACAGCTTACATAATGAATATAAAATCAGCCGGCAAATTAGCTGTTTCATTTACATCGATGTGTGAATTTTAGCACCTTAACAAACTGCCCCTTTATGAGTGCTGGATCACAATGCACCAGCTGGCAGAATTCCCCCTTCAGTGTAATTCTTTCTAACGCCTTTCCTTCAGCGTAGCCTCTCTGCTCACTTTAATTACATACTCTCAGGTCCTCCTTCAGTCGACTGCCTCTCTGTTTATCCATCCTCTGGGCGAGTAAGGTTTTTCCTCCCAGCCAAACTGACACTTCCCCTCTCTCACAGAAGTTGGCCTGCAAAGATTCTGACACCTTTATTCCTGACCAGCTAGATTACTCATCAACATTCCGTGCCATCACAGCAACTGATAGCAAACAAAAAGGAACTTGGTGCGCAATGGCAAAGCTGCAACAAGCTCATGAGCACCACACTGTCCACAAATGGTGTATGTTCTGCATTTCAAAATGAGAGTCCAGGTGACGATGCGTAAGCGATATATTTGTAAAACATGTTTGTACAAACACATATTGGAGCTGCGGTGGCTCAAGTGGTTAAGACGCTGAACTGCAGGCTGTGGAAGGTCAGTAGTTCAGCAGTTGGAGACCCGAGTGTGCCGCATGACAGAGTGAGCTCCCGTCTCTAGTTCCAGCTCCTGCCAACCTAGCAGTTCGAAAGCAAGAAATTGCAAGTAGATAAATAGGTACAACTTCGGCAGGAAGGTAACAGCGTTCCGTGCACCTTGGTGTTTAGTCATGCTGGCCACATGACCACGGAAACGTCTTCGGAGAGTGCTGGCCCTTCGGCTTTGAAACGGAGATGAGCACCACAACCCTAGAGTCAGACTCGACTGGCTTTCGAGCAAGGGAACCTTTACCTTTTACCTTGACAAACACATATTACCACATGTACTGTTTTCACATGTATTTACGCCTACATTTTAACGTCACAGCTATTTCCGCATCCCACAGGTATCTTCATGCACTCAATAGGAATCCAGTATTCATCCTGTTTCAATTGCTTTCTTCATCAGATGACTGCAAAGTCAAAGGTCGGTCCCGGTCACACGGGCCGGAAAATGCGGGGGGGGAGCGTGGCTGTTTGCCCCGGAGCAAAATAACGTGCGGCTGCCCGATCACACGTCCCATCGAGGTCCTGTGGTTAGGGTGGGGGGTGCCGATCACACGGCTCTCCTGCAGCGCGGCAAAGAAGCGGTGGGGCGCGATCACACCAGAAATCGCTAGGCGCCGCTTCCGTGGCAATCGGGAATATATTTTTTTTCACCAGAAGGTGAGCATGCGCATGATTGTTTGTGCGCATCCCTTGCAGACTGAAAAAAAAAGTAACCGGCTTGCGACGGGACTAGGACGGGACGCGATCAGACGCCCGCCCTTGCCCCGCGTCTTCTGGAAAATAGTACCTAATAGGTACTAGTTTTTTAATCCGCATCTTCGGCGGGAAGCCATGGGTTAGCCATGGGAGCACTACGCTTCCCAGATGTTGCGGTGTGATCGTGCCCGGAAAATCCACCTATCATCCATCTCTTTAGCGTGGCAAATGCTCCGTGTGAACGGGGCCGTCGATGACTTTCCTGTTTAGTTGGCTCAAAACACAGTTTCCGAGTTCAGTTCAAGTTGCTGGTCATAACCTTTACCGCCCATCATAACCCACATATTTGAAGGACCGGCTCCTTCCATAGGTCCCTGCATGCAAACAACAGCCACCAGGCAGCCATCTTTTAGCCATCCCACCACTTAGGGCAGCCCATCTGGCAATCTTTTCCACTGTGGTTCCAGCTCTGTGGAATGAGCTCCCTAAACAGTAGGGTTGCCAGACTCCATGGTGGAGGCAAGGGTCCACCGCCAGCAGGCCCTGCCCCCCTCTCTGCTGATCAACTGACTGGCAGGGGGACTTACCAGGAGAAAGAGGAAGGCCCAGGCCACGTCGCTGGTGCCACACAGGAAGTGATGTCATCATACCAGAGATGTCTGAGCAATGGTTTGATATTTGGGCAAAAACTCTATGGTAAAAACACCATAGAGTTTTTTGACATCACCGATGTGATGATGTCACTTCCGTTGCAGGTTGGAAATGACATTGGTGTGTCTCTGGTGAGGGAGGCTGGACCTCCCCCCTAATTCTCCCCCCCCCCACGATCCCTAACTGGTTGCCAGGAGGGACCTTGCAACCCTACTGAAGTGGTCCTTGGAGATCTTCACGAGGCACCGCAAGGCCTGCCCGTTTTGATGTGATGGGACTTTTGATGGGGTTTAAATGGCAGGCATTTTTAAAGAGGGGGGGAGCGAGATTTCGGATTTGCTATTTTGTTTTGTTTTTTTTGTTTTAGCTGAGGATGTTTTAACTATTACTGTAAGTGGGCTTTGAACCACGAGGAAAGGCAGGCTTATGTTTAAATAAATAAATAATATCTACTGCATGAAAAGTTATGAACCAGAGAAAATTCGACTCAGAGCAGCTACATGAAACTTTATTACTCTTAAGGCACCAACCCCCGTGTATTAGGCTTCCCAAGTCCCCCCGGGGGGGCGGGGAAACCCCTGCCCCAGAGGCCCGTTCCCCGCCGCTGGCGGATCGTGCCCCGGGGGGAACCCCACCTTGACGTGCACGTCGCCCGGAAGTGATGCGACCACGCAGGGCATGCTGGGGGCGGGGCCACGCTCATCCGAGGGAAAACTCTATGTTTTCTCCGCTGGGGGGGTCGTGCCCCCGCCCCCAGCGTGCCCGGCGTCGTCACATCACTTCCTGGTGACGTGCGTGCGGCGCAGGAGTCCCCCGGTAAGGAGGTATTTCGACTTGGCAACCCTACCATGTATCCCAAGCAGGGTTGCCAGCTCTGGGTTGGGAAATATTTGGAGGGGCTTTTTGGGGGGGTGGAGCCTGAGGGGAGCGGGGTTTGAGCGGAGGGACTTCAACGGGGTACCATGCCACAGAGTCCACCTTCCAAAGGGGCCATTTTCTCCAGGGGGACTGACCTCCGTCATCTGGAGATCAGTCGTCACCCCAGGGAATCTCCAGACGCCACCTGCAGGTTGTCAGCCCTAATGACAAGTAAATTTTTTAATGTGTCCTCTTTTACTGTTTCCCCGACAAGGGAAAGCATCTTTTTGACCCTGATTGAAAATAGTAAGAGGACCTCACCTGTCCACGATACGGTAATGAAGTTACTGTGGCTGCTAAATATAATAACTCGCAGGATAAAACGTGTAGGCGCTTGGAATCCTGCAAAAAACAGTTTAAAATGATGTTAACTCTAGACTATAACCTTCAATTCTTAAAGCTCTCTGGGATTCCAATTACAGCAGCCTGCATTGCCCCAAAACAGCAGAGAACATAGTTCGTACGGCAGCTAATCCAGTAAGGCTGGCTTTACGACTGAGTATGTGTGTGTCATATAGGGTTGCCAGGTGCCTTCCTCCTGCCAGCGGGGGGATTGGGGGGGCATTCCAGGGGTGGGCAGGGGTGTCAGCAACCTGCCGACCTCACTTCCAGAAGTGATATTGTGTCGGCAAAGTCAGGGCTGACACACTACTTTTTGGGCAAAACTCTATGGTGAAAACGGCTACAAACCATAGAGTTTTGCCCCCAAAGGACAGTGTTGCCTCTGATGTGATGACATCACTTCCGGAAGTGAGGTCAGTGCGTTGCCCCCTGACGTGCGGGGACATCTGTTTGGGGTGGGGTTTCCCCTGCCGGCCAGCAGCAGGCTGGGGCCTGCAAAATCGGGGGATCTCCCGCCCGCACCTGAGGACTGGCAGGCCTAAACTGTCATAAGAACAAAAGAGACGCCATGTTGGATCAGCCCAGTGGCCCATCCAATCCAACTCTCTGTGTCACACAGTGGCCAAAACCCAGGTGCCATCAGGAGGTCCACCGGCAGAGCCAGAATTCCAGAAGCCCTCCCCCTGTTGCCCCCCCAAGAATCAAGAATACAGAGCATCACTGCCCGATTGTCTGTTCTTAAAACATAAGAACAATGTTGGATCAGGCCAAAGGCCCATCCAGTCCAGCACTCTGTGTCACACAGTGGCCAGAAATACCAGTGCCATCAGGAGGTCCACCAGTGGGGCCAGGACATTAGAAGCCCTCCCACTGTTGACCCCCCCAAGCTCCAAGATGACAGAGCATCACTTGCCCCAGAGCCCCTATCTATACCTTGTGGCTAATAGCCACTGATGGACCTCTGCTCCATATGCTTATCTAATTCCCTTTTGAAGCCATCTTACTTTTAATAGTTTAATAAGAACATAAGAACATAAGATATGCCAATGTTGGATTCAGGCCAAAGGCCCATCCAGTCCAATACTCTGGGTCACACAGTGGCCAAAAAGACCAGGTGCTATCAGGAGGTCCACCAGTGGGGCCAGGACATTAGAAGCCCTCCCACTGTTGACCCCCCCCCAAGCACCAAGAAGACAGAGCATCACTTGCCCCAGAGCCCCTGTCTATACCTTGTGGCTAATAGCCACTGATGGATCTCTGCTCCATATGCTTATCTAATTCCCTTTTGAAGCTGTCCATGCTTGAAGCCGCCATGCTTGCAGAACGTCACGACATAATTTGCAGTAAAATAGGGTTGCCAGCCTCCAGGTGGGACCTGGAGAACTCCCAGAATTACAACTGCTCTTCAGACTACAGAGATCAGTTTCCCCGGAGGAAATGGCTGCTTTGGAGGGTGGACCGTGTGGCGTCCTACCTCTCCTGGGGTCTCTCCTCTCTCCAAACCCCACCCTCCCCAGGACCCACCCCTAAATCTCCAGGAATTTCCCAACCCTAACTTTAGAAGTGGTGGTGGTGGAAAACGCTGTCAAGTTACAGCCAATCTATGGTGACCCCTCGTGGGGTTTTCAAGGCAGGAGAGGAGCAGAGGTGGTTTGCCATGGCCCATGGCCTGCCTCTGCATAGTGGCCCTGGACTTCCTTGGTGGTCTGACCAGGGCTCTTTTTGTAGAAAAAGCCCAGCAGGAACTCATTAGCACAATTGATTAGCACATTGATCTCCTTAGATCTCAGAAGCGAAGCAGGGTCGGCCCTGGTTAGTCTTAGGATGGGAGACCACCAGGGCTATTTTGGGGATTATGCTAATGAGTTCCTGCTGGGCGTGGCCAACTCGGGAGCCAGCCGGCACTCTGTTCCTGTGCGTTCCTGCCCAGAAATAGCCCTGGTGGTCTCCCATCCAAAGACTAACCAGGGCCGACCCTGCTTCGCTTCTGAGATCTAAGGAGATCAAGCTAGCCCGGGTCATCCAGGACAGAACTTTAAAAGTATTCACCCCATTACGACCTGAATTTACAGTTACAGTATTGCAGGCCATCATATATTGCAACCAGTGTTCCCTCTAAGCTGAGTCAGTGTGAGCTAGCTCACAGTTTTTTAGCCTCCGGCTCACCCATTTTCATCTTAGCTCAGGAAGGAGGGCTCCAGAGCAAACAAGTCACTCACTCACGACCTTAAGGCCAGTAGCTCACAAAGTAGGATTTTTGCTCACAAGACTCCACAGCTTAGAGGGAGCATTGATCGCAACAGCTTAAATGCGCGCAATTCCTTAATTTTAGTCCCCGATCATTGGCCTAACCCATAAGCAATATGTAAAAACTAAGTTGGAGTTCAGATCACGGGGCAAGTAAAACCTGAGTCTAAAAATCCATTCACCCTTCCTAATTCCTTGGGACCCGGTTATTGGCACGTCCGTCGCACGCAGCCTCATCCAAGTTATTTTGGGAACTGGCATGAAAGTGCCTTTGGTAGCATCCTGTGCCAAGCTGCACTGCCAGAAGCAATCATTTCAGCGGGGAATATTAACACCCTTAATTTTTTGTTCACCTGTGGGCACGTTTGTCAGGGTCCGGTAGGTTAATTTGTGCAAAAATAAATGAAAGGGACTGTGATGTGGCGTAACGTGCCGCCTTGATAGCGGAGGTGCCTCATTTTATGCTGGAGTGGGAAAATGTCCTTGAAATTACTACCTGAATGAAGGGTAGCTTCAGCTAGGGCTGCCAGTTTCCAGGTGGGGCCTGGAGAAAGGGTTGCCAGCTCCAGGTTGGGAAATGCCTGAAGATTTTGGGGGCGGAGCTTCGGGAGGGCAGGGATTGGGGAGGGGAGGAACCTCGGCAGGGGTACAGTGCCACAGAGTCCACCTTCCAAAGCAGCCATTTTCTCCAGGGGAACTGATCTTGATTGTCTGGAGATAGATTGTAATAGCGGGGGATCTCCAGGTGCCACCTGGAGATTGGCAACCCTACCTGGAGAGCTCCCAGAATTCGAACAGAGCTCCAGGTCAGGTTACCAAACCCCAGGTAGCACCTGGAGATCTCCCGCTAATTGATCTCCAGATGATGATGATGATGATGATGATGATGATGATGATGATGATGATAAATGTCCTTGAAATTACTACCTGAATGAAGGGTAGCTTCAGCTAGGGCTGCCAGTTTCCAGGTGGGGCCTGGAGAAAGGGTTGCCAGCTCCAGGTTGAGAAATGCCTGAAGATTTTGGGGGCGGAGCTTCGGGAGGGCAGGGATTGGGGAGGGGAGGAACCTCGGCAGGGGTACAGTGCCACAGAGTCCACCTTCCAAAGCAGCCATTTTCTCCAGGGGAACTGATCTTGATTGTCTGGAGATAGATTGTAATAGCGGGGGATCTCCAGGTGCCACCTGGAGATTGGCAACCCTACCTGGAGAGCTCCCAGAATTCGAACAGAGCTCCAGGTCAGGTTACCAAACCCCAGGTAGCACCTGGAGATCTCCCGCTAATTGATCTCCAGATGATGATGATGATGATGATGATGATGATGATGATGATGATGATGATGATGATGATGATGATAATAATATACTTTATTGTCATTGTACACAGTACAACGAAATTAAAGGTGCAATTATTTCAGTGATCTACAGTGACAAAGAGCAGCTCCCTTGGAGAAAATGGCTGCTTCGGAGGGTGGTCTATATGGTATTATACCCTGGTGAGGTCCCTCTCCTCCCCAAACGTCACCCTCCCCAGGCTCAATCCCTCTGGTCTGGGCAGGGGTTCCCTGGGTTTCAGGGCTTCAGCACACTGCCAGCCAGCTGGGAAGCCCCACCCCTGAACCACTTCCTTGAACGACAACGTCACTGATGCGATGATGTCACATGGAAGTGACATCATGTTGGGTGATAGTGAGATATTGAAAAAAAAATGGTATTTAGCAGAGATAATATAGCCCAGCAGAGCCTCAGTAAAATAATTCAGACTGAGAGTCCATGTGTGATTCAAATATAAAGTTTTTACTAAATTCTAGCATGGGGAAGGGTAACTGGGATGAAAATAGCAACAGAGCTAAATCGGCTACATCCTTACACTACCAAGACAAAACTAGAAGAGAGAGAGTATGGCTGCTCTCCTTCTTCTTTCAGAACACAAGACAAAGACGGGAAGAGAAGCCATAAAATGGTAATACACCTTGACACTTTAGTCCCAATCAAATCCCTAGATCAGGGAGAAAATTCCCAGGCTTCCTACATCTAAAGAACATTGGTTACATGAGAAACATGTGACTTCCTGTGAGTAACATAAACAAACATTTAACCCCAGATATACTGAGTGTTTTCAACTGGTAATACCCAACACATCATCGTGCCAGGGACGTTGCGTGGCGACACTCTAGCATTTTGGGCAAAACTCTATGGTTACCATAGAATTTTACCCCAAGTGCTAGAGCGTCGCCGCGTGACATCCCTGGCGTGATGACGTCAATTCTGTGTGACGTCATCACGTCAGCGACATCGCGCGTGGTGACACCCCACCCACCCCACTCCTGGAAAGCTGCCTCCCACTCCCCCCACTGGCAGGGTAAGTCAACCTGGCAACCCTATACCTCCCATCCCCAGACTCCACCCCCAAATCTCCAGGAATTTCCCAACCTCTGCCACGGTGTGGGTCCTGGCTTCTGCCCCCCTCTGTTCAGCCGGGCATTTTACCACTGCATGAGACGGGCAGATAGACAGGACCGCTGAGGGGGTAGCAGAACAGATGCACCTTGTTCTTGCTTTACCTTTTAATTTATTTCAAAAGGCAATGCCTACTGCCCAGTGGAAAAGCTGAGCATCACTCCTGTTTTTATGTATTTATGTAAGCCGCCCTGAGCCCGCTCGCGGGGAGCGCGGGGTATAAATGTCATAAAATAAATAAATAAATAAATAAATGTATTTGCATTATCTATAGTCGCCGGTCGGCCTTTCTCACTGCGACTCAAGGCAGGCGACGCAGAATAAGTGAATTCAATTAGCTAGGATTACCTACTCTGGGTTGGGATATTCTTGCAGATTTGAGGGTAGAGCCTGGGGACGGTGGGGTTTGGGGCAGGGGAGAGACCTCAGCAGGGTGTAATGACTCCAGAGTCCATCTTCTGAAAGACCCACTTTCTCCAGGGTAACTGATCTTTGTTATCAGTTGTCATTCTGGGAGATCTCCAGGGCTCAGCTGCAGGCTGGCAGCCCTACCCAGGGTGGAACATCCAATAATAAGCAATGCAATAGGAAGAGGAGGAGGAGGAGATTGGATTTATACCCCGCCCTTCACTTGGAGTCTCAGAGCGGCTTACAAACTCCTTTCCCTTCCCCTCCCCACAACAGACACCCTGTGAGGTAGGTGGGGCTGCAAGAACTCTGACACAAACTGCTCTTTTTCAAGGACAGCTGTGCCAGAGTTTATGACTTACCCAAGGTCATCCAGCCAGGTGCAAGTGGAGGAGTGGGGAATCAAATCCGGTTCTCCCAGATTAGAGTCCGCACACTTAACCACTACACCAAACTTGTAGAAATTTGGCTTCAACCGAGGGTTGCCAGCTCCGGGTTGGAAAATGCCTGGAGGTTTGGGGGGTGGAGCCTCAGGAGGGTGGGGTTTGGGAAGGGGAGGGGCCTCCGCAGGGTCTAACACCACAGAGTCCACGTTTCAAAGTGGCCGTTTTCTCCAGGGGAACCCATCTCTGTTGCTTGGAGATCAGTTATAATAGCAGGAGATCTCCAGCCACCGCCTGGAGGCTGGCAACCCTACCTCAACCAGCGTTTTGCTTCTCCTAGAAGCAATGCTCCCTCTAAGCTGTGGAGTCTTGTGAGCATAAGAACATAAGAACATAAGAGACGCCAATGTTGGATCAGGCCAAAGGCCCATCCAGTCTAACACTCTGTGTCACACGGTGGCCAGAAATACCAGGAGCCATCAGGAGGTCCACCAGTGGGGCCAGGACATTAGAAGCCCTCCCACTGTTGACCCCCCCCCCAAGCACCAAGAAGACAGAGCATCACTTGCCCCAGAGCCCCTATCTATACCTTGTGGCTAATAGCCACTGATGGACCTCTGCTCCATATGCTTATCTAATTCCCTTTTGAAGCTGTCCATGCTTGTAGCCGCCACCACTTCCTGTGGCAGTGAATTCCATGTGTTAATCCTACTAATCCTACTAATGCTACCGGCATTAAAGTTGTGAGCGAGCGATCTGGCCGCTGTGTAAATCTGTTTGCTCTGGACCCATCCCTTCCTGAGCCAAGACAAAAATGTGTGAGCTGGAGGCTAAAAAACTGTGAGCTAGCTCACGCCAACTCAGCTTAGAGGGAACACTGCCTAGAAGTGAAGTGAACATAATGCTGATTGTGGAGTTATAAATAGAGTCAGGGGGAAAATATCCAGCTTTGTGCCAGGAATTACTGATCCAGCGATAGTGACTTTGGGGGTGGGGGGAAATGGCTGACAGAGATATAAAAGCACTAGAAAAAAGGAGTCAAAATAGAGGGCACCTGAATTTAACAACAGATGGGGTCGGGCTGTAAGAATGCCATACTAGGCAGGGGTTAGTCGGATCCCGCAAGGCAATTCTTGCATCCTTATAAGAATGCCGTTTTGCCTGCTTTATAAATCCAAATATCCTTGCGTTTGAAAGACAGTCCGTGGATAGAACGTCTCTGCATGGGGACCGTTGTTTTTATTTTGTTTTATATTGTTGGCCAGGAATAGAAGTCTTTAGATAAAATTGCTGAGAAACACACGGTAAAGCTGCCAGGTTTTCCCAGCCAGTCCTCCTCTTCTCAACTCAGCAGTTTTTTCAGTTTCAGTAAAAGGTAGCAGGAGCTGCGGTGGCTCAAGTGGTTAAGATGCTGAACTGCAGGCTGTGGAAGGTCAGTAGTTCAGCAGTTCGAGACCCGAGTGTGCCACATGACAGAGTGAGCTCCCGTCTCTAGTTCCAGCTCCTGCCAACCTAGCAGTTCGAAAGCAAGAAATTGCAAGTAGATAAATAGGTACCACTTCGGTGTGAAGGGAACAGCGTTCCGTGTGCCTTGGTGTTTAGTCATGCCGGCCACATGAACACGGAAACGTCTTCGGACAGCGCTGGCTCTTCGGCTTTGAAACGAAGATGAGCACCGCAACCCTAGAGTCGGATTTGACTGGCTTTCGAGCAAGGGAACCTTTACCTTTACTTAACAGCCACTTATTTTTTCTTCTTCCTTGCAATGAAGTAAAGTGAGAAGGAAAGCTTTGCCCCGCCACCTGCATTTCTGCCTTGCAGGCTGCTATTAAAGGCCGAGGAGCAAGGCCAGAAAAAACGACTACATGACAACCCTGTTAGGTTTCGCCCAATTTTATTTTATTTTATTTTATTTTATTTTATTTAGTAAATTTTTACCCCACCCTCCCGGCCGAGGGCGGCTTACATAAAACACCAAAAATTTTAACAATACACATAAAATAGGTTAACAACAATTAAGCAATTAAGCTGATTCGCCCTAGCCATTTTTTTTTTAAACACTACTGCTGCCGGAAAGGGGCAGGGGGGGGAGAGAAGGGTCTTTCGTGTCTTTGATCCCAAGAAAAGTCCTGCATTCGCTTATGATCCAAAACTGGGCCTGAGACGAAAGTCCGCTAGTACTTTTAGAATGGCCAAAAAGGTGTCCCGAAAGACCTCAAATGCATCACCCTTTGCTCACGAGTTCATTGCCATTTTGCGCCTTGATTTTTTGTGTGTGTGTATGAAAAGTGCCTTCATTCTCAGTGATGTGTCGGGTTCCCAACTTCCAGGTGGTGGCTGGAGATTGCCTGGTATTACAACTGATCTCCAGGCGACAGAGACCACCTGTAGGAAAGGGCTGCTTTGGAAGGTGGACTAGGCTTGCCAAGTCCCCCCGGGGGGTGGGGAAACCCCCGCCCCAGAGGCTTATTCCCCGCCACCGGTGGATCGGGCCCCGGGGGCAACCCCACGTCAACGCGCACATCACCCGGAAGTGGTTTTCCCTCGGATGGTCGTGGCCCCGTGTCCGGCATCGTCATGTCACTTCCGGGTGATGTGTGTGCGGCGCGCGCGCTCTCCAGATGCCAATCGGGAGTCCCCCGCTGCGGCACAACACCCGACTTAGCAACCCTATGCCCACGAGTTCTTGTATTGTGAGAAAGGGAGAAAAGTACCTTTCTCTACCTGCTCTATCCCATGCATAATCTTATAAACCTCAATCATGTCTCCCCTCAGTTGTCGTTTCTCCAATCTCCCACGAAGTATTTTGCAAAAATGGTAAACAAAAGTGGTAAACATTTATTCAAATAGATCCCGTTCACATTCAGGTTGCCATCTAGGGTTTCCAAGTCCTACCTGGCTGCCAGTGGGCGCACTCCCAATCCTTTCTGGAGTTCTTCTGGTGCACGTGCCACCATGACATCACCCGGCAGTGACGTCATTGTGTTTCCGCTATTGGGGGCGATGCTCTAGGTTTGGGGCAAAACTCTATGGGTTTTTTGGGCCTCGGAAACAGAGTTCCCCCCAAAACCTAGAGCATCACCCCCGATGTCAGAAACGCAATGATGTCACTCCCAGGTGACGTCATCATGCCAGCAGCACCAGGAGGGGGCTTTTTGGGGGTGGGGCTTCCCCTGCTGACCAGCTGGGCCGCAGCGGATTGGGGGGTCCAAAATCGAGGGATCCCCTGGCCACACCGGGGGAATGGCAACCAGTGTTCCCTCTAAGCTGAGTTAGTGTGAGCTAGCTCACAGTTTTTTAGCCTCCAGCTCACACAGTTTTGTCTTCGCTCAGGAAGGATGGCTCCAGAGCAAACTAATTTAGGCAGTAGCCAAATTGCTCGCCCACAACTTTAATGCCAGTAACTCACAAAGTGGGATTTTTGCTCACAAGACTCCACAGCTTAGAGGGAACATTGATGGCAACCCTATTGCAGTCAAAGGAAGAGAAAGAAGTGTTAAGTAGTCGCTCACTTAACAAAGCAGTCAGAGAGTGATTCAGCAAGAACACAACTTTATTCTTCAACTTGAACACAACTCCAACACGGATCAACATCAGATAGCCAGAACGGAACGGTTCAGCTTTTACCTTGGAGAAGCCTTGCTTTTAAACCTTCCCGGCTAATATAACCACGCCCACTGTACCCATAACAACCAATAAGGTTGAAGACATAAGGACCAATCATTGTCGTTCCCGCTCAGGGAGCTTGCTGTAAGGTGATTGGCTTGTAAGTTCCTGGACTAGTATCTGATTGGATGTATTTGGATCCTAGCCCAGGATGAAGCTTAACATAATGTTTCTATGAGATGTTTCACATAAGATGTTTACATGCATTCCAAGAAGCCTGAGCTGAAGAGTGCTTTCCCTGTCGCATAGGGCCAGCTTGTCTGACATCATGTGTGTGGGAGTAGGAGGGCATTGTCTCCGCAAGGGAGACCTGCAGAGTCTGTGTCTTCACGGGAGGCCATGTGAAGCGAGGGTGAGGACAAAGCACAAAGAGAAAGAGAGAGAGCGGAGGGTTCAGAGGGCAGCTCCCAGGTTAAGACAAAGAGAGGCATCTCAGTTCAAGGAGATAGCCCTTATTCACACTTAGAGTGATGCGGCGCCCCCCAGTGGTCCAGGCATGCTGAGCCGCTCCCTCCAACATGGAGATCACTTGTAATTCCAGGACAATGTCAGGCCCCATCTGAGGGACGCCCCCAAAATGTGGGGCATGGCATACCGATCCGAGAGAGAGAAGATATTAAAATGCGGAATATCTCGATCCTCCAAACTTTTGAAAAGTTTTTTTTTTCTTGGTGGTGGACATGGGAGCAAGATTTTACCACTGGTGGACTGAAGTTTGTTTAGAGCCATTGGAAGCCTCCAACGACTGGCTTCAGTGGCCCGGATTTATAGGGTTGCCAACTCCAGGTTGGGAAATTCCTGGAGATTTGGGGGGGGGGGTCGAGCCAGGGGTGGGCAGGGTTTGAGGAGGAGACGGACCTCAGCAGAGTACAATGCCATAGAGTCCACCCTCTGAAACAGACATTTTTTTTCAGGAGAGCTGATTTCTGTAGTTTGGAGATCAGTTATAATAGCAGGAGATCTCCCTGGTCCTCCTGGAGACTGGCAACCCTGGAATGGCAACCCTGTGCATTTCCTGGCAGTTGTGTGAGCCGTTTGTTTTGCTTTGGTGCACAGCCAGAACGGAAAGGCGCACTTTGTCATCAGATTATTCGTAATACCCGCTTCAAAAGCATCCTTAATCCCTGTTTAAACTATCTAGCCTCGATTACATGCGCTGGGAAGGGCAGTACAAGATTTCTACCAAACACCTCTGGCCTGTAAATCCAGGGGCTGTAGATCCGCAGCAGCAGTAGGAATGATGCAGGAAATCCTGGGTCCATTTTTAAGGAAAGGTGTACATGCAAAGTATGGATGAGTTTGCCCAGGCCAGGGAAAGAACCTGGCATAATCACGGTCTTGCTTCAAAGGCTAGAGTCCCTAGACAGCGACTGTGCCGTGTGCCCAGCAAGTGCCCACTGCCAGCGCTGGCTGTCCTGCTCTTTCTCTTCCTCCTCCTTGCCGTGGGCAACCGCATGCCAGTCTTTCTAGCAAACAAGTGAGAGCAGGACTGCTATCTCCAGGCTGGGGAAACCCTGGCCGTTTGGGGGTGGAGCTTGGGGAGGGCGGGGCTTGGGGAGGGACCGCTGCAAGGTGTAAGGTCATTGAAGTCCACCCTCCAAAGCACAGGGTGGCCATTCCCCAGTTGGGTGGCCATTCCCCAGTTGCCCCCCCCCCCATTTTTCAGGCACCTTCCTGCTGCCGGCCATGTGGCCGGGGGGTGGGGATTCCCCCCCAACAATGGCATCGCTGGAAATAAACACAATTTGTCTACGTCACCTGGAAGTGGCATAGACATGTTGATGATGTCGGGAGGGGGGTGCTCTTGTTTTTTGGGCAGAACTCTATGGTTTGAGGCTGATTTTACCCTTGTTGTTGTTCAGTCGCACACTCGAGTCTGACTCTTCGCGATCCCCATGGACCACATCACGCCAGGCCCTCCCGTCTTCCGTCGTCCTCCGGAGTTTGCTTAATTTCATGTTCGTTGCCTCTATGACACTGTCTAACCATCTCATCCTTTGCCGCCCCTTTCTTCTTTGACCTTCCGTCTTTCCCAGCATCGGGGTCTTCTCCAGTGAGGGCTCCCTTCTCATCTGGTGGCCAAAGTGTTTGAGCTTCAGCTTCAGGATCTGGCCTTCCAGGGAACAGTCAGGGTTGATCTCCTTTAGGATTGACTGATTCGATCTCCTTGCAGTCCAGGGACTCTGAAGAGTCTTCTCCAGCACCATAGTTCAAAAGAACCTATTATTCGGCACTCGGCCTTAAGAGTTTTGCCCAAAAACCAGAGTGTCACTGACGTGCCTGTGAGGTCTCCATGCTCCACCCGGAGGCTGGCAGTCGTGGACTGGCAACCCTGTGCGTTTCCTGGTAGAACATATCCACATCCAGCTGTGCGAGCTGTTAGTTTTGCTTTGGTGCACAGCCAAAATGAAAAGGTACACTTGTCATCAGGTTATTTGTAATCTCCACTTCAAAAACATCCTTCCTCCTTGGGCAACTCTGCATTGGCTTTTCCCTCCGCTGTTTTACGAAACCCGCGTTGGAACAGAAATTCCCCTCTGCATCGCATGCCGCTCTCACTGCCTTTGATCATCGGATTTTATGGTAGCCTCCACACTCCGCGCCGCTTTCGCTTCCTGTGACCATCGGGTTTTATGGTACCTTCTGCATAGATTTCTGGCCGTTCAGGGGTGTACTTTGCAGTCAGTCAGGCATTGCCCCGAGGTATTTGAAAGTGGTTTTGAGCTGCACCTTTTCCCTCCCCGTTGAGAAAATGTGGCGCGAATGCTAGGTGCAGAATCGCTTCCCTGTTTAAACTATCTACCAATAAAGCCTTGATAATATGTACTGGGAAGGGCATTCATTTTCTACCAAAGCAGCCGTTTCCTCCTGGGGAACTGGTCTCTGTCATCTGGATATCACTTGATTCCGGGTGCAACACTCATCGAGAGCGTAGTCTTAGAAGCAAGGAGAATGGGGTGGCTCAGCTGCCTTTGCTCTGTTGGTCTCTCCCTCTGGGTGGCGGTGGGGATCGGGCCCGAAGCGAATGGCTTAGCAACTGTGAGGAGGGGGAAGGGGTTGACCGAGTGTCTTCTCTGAGAATCCCCCCCCCCAAAAAAAACCCCAGCGGGCATCAGTGTTGAAACCTTTGCAGATTTGTTTGTAGGCAGGGCTCTTTTTGTAGAAAAAGTCCAGCAGGAACTCATTAGCATAATAGACCACACCCAACAGCAGGAACTCATAAGCATATTAGGCCACACCCCAGACAACACAGCTCATTAGCATATTAGGCCGCACCCCCATGTAACCAGAAGTGTAGTCATCCATCCACACCCACCTTTTGCTTCTTATTCTGTTTACCCTGTTTGTGGTCAAAACCCAGGGCCTTTTCTTGTAGCAGGGACTCCTTTGCATGTTAGGCCACACAACCCTAACGTAGCCAATCCTAATGAGTTTCTGCTGTTGGGTGTGGCCTATTATGCTAATGAGTTCCTGCTGGGCGCGGCCAACTCGGGAGCCAGCCGGAACTCTGTTCCTGTGCGTTCCTGCCCCAAAACAGCCCTGTTTGTAGGGTTTCCAGTCTCCAGTTGGGGCCAGGAGATCTCCCAGAATTACAATTGATTTCCAGGCAACAACGATCAGCTGCCCTGGAGAAAGTGGCTGCTTTGGAGGGTGGACTCTGCGGCATCACAACCCCCTGAGGTCCCTCCTTTCCCCAAACTCTCCCCTCTACCAGGGCCCAACCCCATATCTCCAGGAATTTCCCAACCCAAGAGATGTCAACTCTGTTTGTTTGGTTTATAAGGATACCCTGTTATCTCAGCCTGATGTGCAGCCTACGCACTTCCTCGGAATCAGACGTCAGCCCATTGAGTTCAGTAGGACTTATTTCAAGTTAAGTGCACACGGGACCAGTGCCTCAGTTCTAGATAAACAGGCCTGCAATGAAGTGGTGAAATTAAAGGCAGTGAAAGGGGGAAATATTCTGAATTTGGCTAACCCAAGTGTGGGATTGATCCACTTCAGGTGACTGCATGGTTTATTCAAGATTAATTCATCTAGAGTGAAAAGTTACCAGGTGGTGGGTTCTGGGTTTTTTTTTTAGTGTGTTGTGTGGTGAACTCACTGGTGAGATATAGAGGAATTTCACATTACCCAGTTTCACCCGGTTTCAAGCCGGTAATGATCCGTTTTAAAGTGAACCGGTACAGGGCTGCCATTTCACACAGGGCTTTCCCCTTCCGGTAAAGAGCTGGATCTGAAGCGGTTTGCCATTTCAGACTGCACCGCTTTTTCCCGCTTTTCCCCCGCCGTTTTTCGCCCGTGTGGGCGATCTCCGGCTTTTTTTTTTAACGTTCGCTTTAGAGTGCTATAGCGCTATAGCAGTATAGCAAAATACTCCATGCATTCCAATGGGATTGATATAATGCTATTCTGTCATAGCGCTATAACGCTATAAAGCGACTGTTAAAAAAAAAAGCCGGAGATCGCCCGCGCGGGTAAAAAACGGCAGGGGAAAAGCGTATCGGAACCGGGAGAGGGAACTGAAGACTACTCGGAAGCAGTTGACAGGTAAAACGCTTCAGTCCCAATTCCTTAACGGGACAGAAGCATTTGTGTATGAAATGGCAAATATATTCCGGAAGGGAACCGGTTCTCAAACGGGTTCTGTCTGAAATGACAGACCAGAAACCGTTTGGGAACTGTTCCTCTTCCGGAATATATCGCCTGTCTGAAATTCCTCATACTCTGGAATAATTCCAACCCCCAGGTCATGAGTTCTAACCCCACAGCCTGCCATAAAAGCAGCCTTTGTGATGGGCCAGTACAGGTTCCGAGCCCCCAGGTCCCAGTGGGGGTTCCCCTGCTTTCGAGGTCTTTGATTCGCTGTCAGCCAGCTGGCCGGTGGGGGAACCCTACCATCAAACATGCATCTTGCTGTGCAACATCCCTGATGTGATGACATCAACCGGAAGTGATGTCATCGTTTCATCTATGTCGGGGGGGTGACACTTTAGTTTTTGGGCAAACTCTATGGTTTTGAAGGCAAAAAACCCATAGAGTTTTGCCCAAAAACTAGAGCATCACCCCGCCCCCCGCATCAGTGACGTAATGATGTCACTTTCTGGTGATGTCATTGCACAGAAGATCTTGGAAAGGACCCGGGACCTGGAACTGAGCTCAGAATGGCTTCAATTCCCTGCACACTTGTATCGCTTTGGTTTATTTGTTTGTTTGTTTTTAAATAACCATTTCAGACTAAGAGGGGAAAGGTCAAAAAAAGAAAATAATTCCATACACCAACGCCTACGTTGAGTGGTTTTAAAAAGAGACCCATGGGAAAGAATATCCTTGGAGGGTGAAAAGCCATTTCAGATCTTGAACCTCCGGTTCCACAACAAAACCCCCGGCAGACCGTTAAGTGAGTCCCAGAACTGCATGCTGTGTTTTTTTCTGGCTGCCAGCTAGGATTGCCAGCTGAGGGAACGGAAATGCCCGGAGGTTTGGGGTGAGTGGGGAAGGCAGGATTTGGGGAGGAGAGGGACCTCAGCAGGGTATAATGCCACAGAGTCCACTCTCTGAAGCAGTCGTTTCCTCCAAGGGAACTGATCTCTGTAGCCCGGACTCTGGAGATCAGCTGAAATAGCAGGAGATCTTCAGGTGCCACCTGGAGGTTGACAACCCTACAGGGGGGACAGTCCAGGTGACAGACTGGTGTTTGCTAACCCCCAAGTGGGGCCTGGAGATCTCCCGGAGTCAAAACTGGTCTACCGACGACAAAGATCAGTTCCTGTGTAGAAAATGGCCGCTTTAGAGGGTCGGCTCTATGGCGTTATGCCCCGCCCTCCTGAGGCTCCGCCCCCAAATCTCTAGGAATGTCCCCAATCCAGAGTTGGCAGCCCTCGTAGTGATTAATCTACGTAGATGGGAAGGGGCACTGTTCCACCATGAGATTCCCTCTCCTGAGCTCTCCGAACCAAGGGTGGATTCGGGGCCAGTTTTTTGGCCAATCCACTCCAGGACTCAGAGCCAGGGAAGGAGACTGGTATCTGTGCCATTCCAATGCAAACATCCAGGGGTCATTTCCTACAGGAGCGGAGCTCCAGCAGGAAAGAGCCCAGGGGGCGGGCACATGCAACAAGCCCCACCCCCTGCTCCCAGCAGCCCTCAGTCAGAGCAAGAAGCAGCCAGGTAAATTGCAGAGCTTATTCAGGTACAAGCTCTCCCTCCTCTGCAAGGATAGATCTGCATGTTCCCCCCCCCCAATAGCTTGCAATCCAAAACAGTCCACTGGAGCCTGAGCGGTGGGTGTTGCCTTCTGACACACTTCCAGTAATATCAGGGGGTGTGGCGTATGCAAATAAGTTATGCAAATGAGTTATGCTAATGAGTTCCTGCACCTCGTTTTCTACGAAATGACCCCTGCAAACGTCTGTAGTAACACCGAAAGGTTGAGTTGCCAGGTCCCCCTGGCCACCGGTGGAGGGTAGGTTTGACACCTCCATCTTGGGAATCTCCTGGAGTTTTGAGAGTGGAGCCTGGGGAGGACAGGGACCACAGTGGGGTACACAGTGCCACAGAGTCCACCCTCCAAAGCATCCATTTTCCCCAGGGGCACTGATATCGTTAGTCTAGAGATGAGCTGTAATTCCAGGAAATCTCCAGGTCCCACCGGGAGGCTGGCAACCCTACCACAAGAGCTTGGTGTGCACCTGGCCCAGAGATGATAGACGTCCCTCACCTGGGGAGACAAAATGCCGTGATCCAACCCGGAATGGAATGCAAAGAAATAAACCACTAAATGTGGGTTCTCAAATCTTGTTGAGCCACTGGGCACTTTTGGGATTTTGGGTGGCCGCCATGGGAGGTAGGAGTAATGTCAAAATGTCTACCATGGAAGGCAATGATAAAATGGCTGCCATGGGAGACAGGACCAATCTCAACATGGCTGCCATGGGAGGCAATGATAAAATGGCTGCCATGGGAGGCAGGACCAATCTCAACATGGCTGCCATGGGAGGCAATGATAAAATGGCTGTCATGGGAGGCAGGACCAATCTCAAAATGGCTGCCTTGGGAGGCAATGATAAAATGGCTGCCATGGGAGGCAGGACCAATCTCAAAATGGCTGCCTTGGGAGGCAATGATAAAATGGCTGCCATGGGAGGCAGGACCAATCTCAAAATGGCTGCCTTGGGAGGCAATGATAAAATGGCTGCCATGGGAGGCAGGACCAATCTCAAAATGGCTGCCATGGGAGGCAATGATAAAATGGCTGTCATGGGAGGCAGGACCAATCTCAAAATGGCTGCCT